>NC_039358.1:222214749-222515165 GCF_003573695.1 Papaver somniferum
GACACCAAGGTATACCTTCTAACTAGGATAGGCTCCGACCACACCCCCCACTTTATGCAACTCTTCCCCTGAACTTCAAACACCGTTCAGTTGTCTTAGATCCTGGTTGACACTCCTTTCTCTACCCGTTTTCCTAATTTGTCCTCTCCCATATATTCCAACGTCTCTCTTGCACTCAAGTCTTTAACTTCAACACCTATCATCCGACGTCTCCAAATAGTTTAAGACAATATTCACAAAATATCCTTATACTTTCTCTGTCCCGTAAACATAACATACTTCAAGTGTGCACACGTTTTAAGGCAACGAGAAGAGAGGAAATTTTTTAAGTGTTTATTTTCTTCCATTACATCTTTAAACTTTTTAAACTTTTATGGATAATAAATAATATTTATGAATTTTATATCGTTGGAAAACATTTTAAAACACCTACCTAACGAATATAAATATGACTACCAAGTTGTACATATTTCTTATACGAGCAAAAATCAATTAAAATGATACTTTTAGAAATATACCATTGCTAATTATATAAGTCAACTTTTAGAGGGACAAAAATTTAATATGAAAAGGACAACTTTTAACGGACGGAAGACGTAGATTAGATAAAAAGATAAATTAGATCTAGTCGGATCCCAACCGATCAAGTTTGTGCACGAAGCAAATCACAAAGAAAAATCTTCTTGTCTAATCAAGGTTATGCACGGAGCAAACAAGATCAAGTCTGAACCCTGAAACCAATGAGAAAAATCTTTTTGTCATCAAATCTTCAATAGTCTTCTGTACCTGCACAATAACAAACTTAATTCCAACTTATGATCGATCACGCACAAAACAAAGTATGTTAACGATGGATGATCACAAGTCAACGTCAGATCTAAAACCATATTTGAACTACAACTAATCTCTTGATCTAGTTTGAGTGATCTTATGCCAGAAGAGAATGATCTCAAGAATAATCAAACTAGGTGTCATCAAAAGTTAACAAACCTTTAGTCAATCAAATCAATAATCAAAAACTAAAATAACAATGCAATTCTAGTTTCCCACCAACGGTACTAGTAGACGCTCTTGATCCCAAAGAAATCTTTAAACTAGCAGATGTAAGAGATTTTGTCTAATTAGGTTACTATCCCCTCCAAGATAGTATTACGAGAATACTATTAGTCGGTCACAACAATGACTACGAAACGAATTGCTTTCCTCGAGATAAGTTTGTAAGAAGAACAAACTTCACCATTTATAGACCAAGGTAGTTTGGACATCAAGGAATTTCCATTCAGTTTTACCTGATTCCAACCAATATCCAACTGTATAACAGTAATCCCTCTTGGAAAACTCAATACTAGCTAACATTTAACTAATATATCTTTCTAGAGATATGTTTTTGCTGGAAACGAAAACATCTACAATCGAAAACCTCAAACCATTCTCAAATATTTCGGTTTGGGATCTCACCTTGAGTATCAAGGGATATCTTTGAACAACTATTAAATAAGATTTTATATGATGTTCAAACTACCCATTATGTCGACATCTTGAAGTTTCATATTTTGCAAACCCAATTTCCAAAATCACACAAACCCTAAAGTGTACGTGACTTATTAGAATCGGTTTTGCCTATTGGGACTGGTTCTACCATGGCTCCTAAAACAAGTTAGGATCAGTTATACCTTGACTCCCAATATAACACCTTCAAATGCCTCTTGCAAATTCTGCGAAAGCGTAACCCGGCAGCACAGTGGTTCTATAAATCAAGCTTCACCCACCTGCACTTCAGCCTTATGGTGCAAACGACCAACTCAACAGTTCTTCAGCGGAAGTTTTTAGCCTTCTTTCTCTTCACTTAACTTCTCAAATGCACCTCATAATGCATTCAAACATTTCCATACATTTCCAATCACAATCAGTCAACCAAGAACACTTAGAACATGACACAATCAAAATCTTTTATTGCATCAAAGGGAAGAAATACAAAACTTGCCCACTTAGGGATTTACACAGACTTGTTCACTTTGAACCAAGCCTTAGCCTTACAAAAACGCTCTTATTTTGAGTCTCACACTCTCCTATGTAAGCCTACTGAATTTTCCATGCCTTATGACTATTTATACAACAGTTTTAATTGGCAAAAACCGTGCACAACTATTGCACACACATGGCACAACCATCTTTCCCCAAAAGCAGTTCCGTAACCGCCTATAACTGTGCTAACTGTCCAGTTTCTATCTAAACTGGCGCCATCATCCAACACCTGTTCTCCAGCAGTTAGGAACCTTCTCTCACGCTTATAAACTCCTTTTATAACCGTTTTACTTCGTCTCGCGTTATTGGCATGCTTGTGAAGATCGTAACCAACTTGTAACCGTCACCTGAGTTGTATTGCACAATTGTTGTGCTTTATCGAATTCTGCCTTGATCCAATGCTCAACCATCTTGGCACTGTGTGCTTATTTCTCTAAGCTAATGCACAAAAAATCCTTGTGCTTCAATCATCGAGGCCAGCTCCTTAAGCTCATTCTGGTTGCTCATGCATCATATGCTTCACTTAGCCAATTTGCTTGACAATACCAATGCAACTCTCTCATTACCAACTTTTTTGCATTGGTCAAGCTTTGGTCAGCCTTGAACTAATGCCATAGACCAACTCTTGGCCTAATCTACCTTCTTTCATCATCCTTGAGTTTGGGCCAACTCAATTCCACGGATATTCCTTAATGCCAACATCTCACGTTGCATCTGATAACAATCCTTCAATGGAGCCTAATTGTGTCGGCCAATAAACTTCATCACTTAGACAAATGTCTTTACAGTGTAGCGCTACCTTTGCGCTTCACTAGCCCTGCAGGGTGCCACTATCTTAGTGCTTGACGGTCTATACAGTATAACGCCATTATGGCTTTGCATTGCGTTATTATGGTTTTGCATTGCGCCGTTATGGATGAACACTGACTTGGCCTGCAACACTTAACGCGCAATCATTGTGCGTCACTTGCCAGGTACGTCATAGTAGGATAGGTTCTGCATTGACTCCCAATATAAGTTATGATCGGTTCTACCTTGATTCCCTATATAGGTTAGGATCGGTGTAACCTTAGATCTTCAATGAAAACCAGACCTTCAATCCTATTAATTTCCTTTCATCTACGAAACAAGTTCGTACGTTTACTTCCTAAAAATTATGTCATTAAACACAATTTCTAGGTACGAAATCAAACATATGTTCACTACGCAATCTAGTAACAAGTTACGGACATTATGTCGATGTCGCAAATACGAAGTTCAGAAGATAATATTATACTTCGAAATTCAATATACCAATATGAAGCATTCATAACTATGGATATATTATTCCTTGATTTTTTATCACAATATAAGATGATCAAGTCTTTAATACTAGAGTTTCATGTATATATTTTTTTTCCTATGTTATATTTTCAATTATAAACGACTTGAAAACTTACGATATAGAAATGGATACAAGTCAAGTCATGTATTACTAACCTCAAGTGGAATGATGATGTCATCGTTGATGTCGATACTTCGTCGGAATCTTCAGGTCTTCACAGTAATACTTGTATGTCTCAACAATTCTAGACTTTATAGTCTAACATAAACGAACTAATCAAGCGACTTATGTTGCGTCTGTAACAATAAAACACTCAAGAAAGATGTTAGAATAAAAATATTATTTTCTGGAAGGTAAATAAACACTCAATTGGACTGCAAACAGAGGACAGAGTCACGTGTTCAACACGCTGTCCTTAACACGATATTTGACCGGTACGCCTCAAGAATGAGTGATGCCTATACCCTGTGGTCAAGTTCGTATCCAGGATAAAACTGCCCGTTGCAAGCACTGTTAGCACTACAATACTTTCCCACTCATACGACCTCAACAACGATTGCGCACAGAATGAAAAATAAAGACCACACAGGGGGAGAAGACGAAAAGAAGAGGATAGTAGCTCTTCTGGACACAAAACGAAATGAGAAAAAGTGATCGCTTTATATAGGGGAGAATAGAGAGAGGTCTCATAAACGCGCATTAAATTTTTTTTCAATTAATTCAGATTTTTTCCAACGGTTTTAAACGTTCATGCATCACTTAATATCGATTTGAAACGTTCATGCGTCATTATGTTTGATATAAAACGTTCATGCAAATTTAAGTTTGATATAATAACGTTCATGCAAATTTAAGTTTGATATAAAACGTTCATGCAAATTAATGTTCATGCATAAACATAATGTTGCCCAAAGAATTATTTTGTTTCAAATATTAATTCGATAATTCAAACGAAATTTTGCCAAAAAATATAAGTCTTGACCCACACCCGAACCCGAACCCGCACGGCGGCGTGCTTCGGTGCGAAGCACCGCGCCTGTGTGAAAATGTGCGGTTGCACCAACTAGCCCATTGCCTAAGTCCTCTCCCTCGCACAAAAGTGCTAATGATCCAAGGGCCACTCTAATATCAAAAAATTCAATACCTATGGAGAGGTTTCATCTTTAGTTTTTCCTATGTGGGACTAAAGGTTCATTCACAAATAGTGAAAATGAGCTAGTGTCCTTAGTGACCAATAGATCCTAAGTTCCAATCCCACCAAGACCAAAAAACCAAACTATTGTATAAATTCATTTTCTCTAACACTTATGAGTTTTGATATTAAAATATGACAATCAACCTTGAAATACCAACGCTTGGTGGGTTCAACCGAGCAGTGCTCTAACAGATATGCAAACCAAAATCACAAAGATGTCCGGGAGTCGGAAATCCTCATCAAATTAGGCTATCAATGCCATACCGAAAATTCAATTAGTTTTGTGGACACATATATCTCACTATCAGACACGTGTATATAAAAAGATACGTGGAAAGCATGCAGGCCAAAACATCATAACATGATGCGCTACGAAACACCAAATAAACCCCGAGGAGTTACTTTATCTCATCCCCAAAAGAGAAGCTAAGATCAACGGTGGAGAGAAAGTTAGCTGACACGAACGTGACAGGGGCAGAAGACACTTGTCTGACACGAGCAGACCCCTCAACTACCCACATTAAACACTCTGAGCAGTGTACGTGTCGATCAACCTGTGGAACGAGCGAGGATGCCTCTGCGGGATCAAGGGGCAAACGCATACCTCTGCGTGATAGACGCAAGGACACAAGAAGATAAGGTTTCAACGGTTTTCAGAGATGGGTCCCACATTCTAACCTTATAAATACCCCGTCTCCACCAAGAGGAAAGGGGATCAGAAAAATCAGGAAGGAAAGGAGAGAGAGAGAGATTGCAAGTGTAAGTTAATCATTTAGAAGAGAGAAACATGTAAACCCAAAAGTCATTCGACTATTCGTGTAACCGTGAAGAATATAGTAAAACAACAAACCCCGTGGACGTAGGCCTTAGTGCTGAACCACGTAAACCTTGGTCTTGTTTACATTTCAGCACTCTATATTTATTTAGCCCCATGGATCTTTACTTATACGTTTTGCTTTCTTTGCTTGTACTTATATCCCGTGCGCAAACGCCTCGCATGGAGTTGTTAGATGAGGCTATGATAAACCCGAAGGTTTTGAGCCAATGAATCAACACTAGGATATCATCATCACAAATCTCCTTAGATGATGATGATTGATTGTGAGCATTCGGATCCCTTCGTGGTTTGTGTGTTCACAATTTGGCGCTAGAAACAAGGACTTCGTCCCGGTAAAAGATTTATCTTGTCCTGTGATTTCATTTTAAATTGGCATATGATTGCTCTGATTTATCATCTCGGACCGTATAGATCATTTGTTAACTGTATTGTATTCAAAAACCCACCTTTTATCTTCGATAAGATTTATTGTTCTAATCCGCGGATTTACGATTTTCTTTAGATCTCGTGCGAACCCGTTTCTCTGGGGGGTTTTTCGTAGTTTTTATACTAAGGATCTCCTTTAATAAAACTTTAACCCGTGTATTGTAACTTGCGTGTATTAATCCTCTCCTGGAAGAATGTATTTGGCCAACTAACCCGCTTCACGCGGATATTCCCGTTTTTTGTTTGAAATGCCTTATGCAGAAAGAACGTATTGTGAGTAAAGAAGGAGAGTTTCGGCGAGATTTCATTGTCAACAAAAGGACACGTGATGGAAAAGACGCAGGAAGCAGGAAAATCCAAAGCTTTGTCAAAAGAAACACCCAGGACAACCCCGGTCATCACCCAAAGCAAGCAGAAAGGAGATAAAGCTAAAATGACCAGTCAAAGGCAAGATACTTCGGAAATCACTTCACCTATGAACGCTAATTCAGTTGCAGCGGCGGCTCTCAGAGAAGCAGCGACAAAGTACGGTGTGGCTGCGGTAGTCCCGAAGGCTGCAGAGGCTAGCAATACTTGCGCTATGAATCAACTTAATCAACCAAGAGAAAGGGTGGATGAATCCAGAACATTCCAACCCGTGCACCTTCTAACTTTTGGAATTCCACCAACAAATGATCAAAATCAAACCATACCGGCGGCTCTAGCACCGCAGAGGGGCACTCACTCTAATTTGGAAATGCCAGCAACCGAAGCTGAACCCTGCCACCTTTAGTGCAGACCATGGAGGAGGGCGGCACCATGGTGTAGTAGCACGCGCTGGGACTCCCAATCAGGGGTCCAACCAATCACACCGACTGATGGCTGAGCTTGAGGAACTGAAGAAGAGCCAGCAGGTTTACGCAGATGCTGTAGCCCTGTTGGCCAGAGAAAATCAAGATTTAAAGGAGCGGATTGCTCTAAGCACGAAGACCAGCCAACAACTTGATGAAGCAAACTCCAAAGCACCAGAGCCAAACCGAGACTGTAGAGTCGTCATAGCGGCTAATGAAGACGCGACAAGGGGGAAGTAGCGTATCCGACCCGGATTATGACGATGGAGAGTCAGACGGTAACGAGCAGAAGAATTTAGGGCACCACGCGCAATGGAGAAGAACTACGAGATGAGATGATGGCCGAGATCAGGCAATTAAAAAATAAACAAGGCGGGGGGAGGTTAGAAGAGGTCATGAGAGAAGCTAACTCCACGCCCTTAACTCATCGCTTGGCCAACACCCCTATTCCACTGAAATGCCCTGTCCCAACGTTCGAATGCTATGATGGATCCAGCGACCCTGCTGCACATATTCGGTACTACAACCGTGTCTTAGCTAGATGGGGTCAGAACGACGCCGTACTCTGCAGATACTTCCCGTCAAGCCTGAAGGGATCGGCGTTATCATGGTTCGATAATCTGCCAAACTCCATCCACTCATACGACCAACTCGCAGAGAAATTCTTAAGAATACATGTACAACAAGACTGTAAACACCGGAATGGATAAGCTCTTTTCACTAGCGATTGGCTACAAGGAAACCACGAGGGAGTACACTAACAGATGGCACAAGATCTGCCAAGCCATAGGGAGCGTGGACCCAGTGGTAAGCATCAATTGCTACAAATGGGGCTTAGACCGAATGAGTCCCCTATTTGTTGAAATTCATGGGAGCGTGCCTAAGACAGAGGGAGATCTTCGAATAATTATCGAAAAGCACGCTCGACTTGAAGAAATTCAACGGGAAAACCCGAGGGCATATCCGCAGAGGTCTCACCGCACCAATTCAGCGGAACAAACCAATGGGGCCAAAAGGAGTTGCTCAGGGAGAGACCTCACGAAGATAGGAAGGAACGAAGGGATGAACGAAGACAGGTGACCGAAAATTCGAAGATCAAGTTTACACGAAACTCAACGCTAGCTATGCTCGTATCCTACGAGAGATCAAAGGGAGGGAAAACTTGGAGTGGCCATGGTCTAAGGGAAAGCAGCCCCCGAGATCCGAGAAGTCTAAAGATTACTGTGAATATCACTGTTTCAACGGACACCAGACCGAAAAGTGCAAGAACCTTAAAATAATGATCCAAAAATTAATTGATGCGGGAGAGCTCAAACATTACGTACGAAAGGATGTTACCGAGGACAGATCCAAGCGAACCAAACCAGTCCAACTTCCGGAAGGAAACCGAACAATCAACACCATCTCGTGTTCGAAGCCACAGGACCCTCACTTACAGCGCAGATAGGAAAGAGGTTACGGAAGCAATTCGAAGACCGCTGCGAATTATATAAGGTCGATGGGATAGTGGTGGACGAACACGAAGAATGGATGGAATCTCCTATCATCTTCGATGCCGAGGATATCGAAGAAGATATGGAAGACCATAACGATCCCTTGGTCCTAACACTACCAGTAGCTGGATGTAACCTCAAAAAGATCCTCATAGACGGGGGAAGCTCGTAAACGTCCTATTTTACGATGCATTCAAACGGATGAAGCTCCATGATGAACAGTTAATGACCTCTTATCACACCATCTACGGATTCAATGGAGCAGCCACGAAGCCCTTGGGAGACATCGTGTTGCAGGTTAACGCAGGGCCCATGAAACTGGAAACCCGATTCAGTGTGGTGGACACCCCTTCCCCCTACAACGCTATTATTGGACGAAAATGGATACATAAGCTCAAAGGAGTTGCGGCAACATACCACCAATATCTCAGATTTCCAACACCTGAGGGAGTAATGGAAATCAAGGGAGATCGGATCACTACGCGAGAGTGCCAGGCCACTCAGGATCATATCAACAACGAGCAAGAAGAGCAGCGAAAAATCCGAAGAGTAAAAAATCAAGAAACCGCGAAAGAGAAGGCCATAGACCTGTTCCTCAAGGAAACTACAGGAAGGGCTTGACGAAAGATGATAATGTCCTAAGCACAGAAACAAGTACTTCAACAACCAGCGAAGAACAGAAACACGCTAAATAGCAATTAAAGAACGTCCCAGTCCTCGGAAACCCGAAGCCTGTGTTCACACCAGTGGAGCCCGTAAAGGAAATCAACATAGGAACGGAAAAAACCCGAAGATGATCAAAATCGGGACCATAATGGACGAAGGAAGGGAACATTCCTTAACCAAATTACTTAAGGAATATGCGGATGTGTTCGCCTGGAAGCTAGGAGATATGCCGGGGATTGACCCAAAAGTAATCCAACATGAACTACGCATCAAACCGGGCACGCCCCCGTTCAGGCAGAAAATACGAAAAGTAGCTCCAGAGTATCATGAGGCAGTAGAAACAGAACTTCAGAAACTACTAGACGCAGGATTTATCAAGGAAGTCAAGTATCCTACCTGGATCTCCAACATGGTCATTGTTCCTAAGAAAAATGGAGGGGTTAGAATATGCATCGACTTTACTAATCTCAACAAGGCATGTCCAAAGGACAGCTATCCCCTGCCGAGCATAGACCAGCTGGTGGTAGAAGCAGTAGAAGGATACGAAGAACTGTCATTCATGGATGGACATTCTGGCTACAACCAAGTAGCCCTGGCAGAAGAAGATCAGCCACACACAGCGTTCTACACCCCACATGGCCTTTATTGCTATACAGAATGCCTTTCGGACTTCGAAACGCAGGGGCAACATACCAAAGGATGGTCGATGCTATCTTCAAGCCATGGATTGGAGGAACCCTAGAAGTCTACGTTGACGACATGCTCGTCAAAAGCAAGCTGCGTAAAGATCACCACCAGGACCTGAGGAATATCTTCGAAGCAATGAGACAGCATCACATGAAAGTGAATCCGGAGAAATGTACTTTCGGTGTCACCTCGGGGAAGTTCCTCGGGTATCTGGTAACAAAAAGGGGCATCGAGGTAGACCCAGCAAAGATTCAAGCCATAGTAGAGATGCCGTCCCCAAAGAATTTAAAGGAAGTGCAGAAGCTCAATGGATCATAGCAGCGTTGGGCAGATTTATTGCACGGTCTTCGGACAAATGCAAACATTTCTTCAATATTCTCAAAAAAGGGAGCAGGTTCGAATGGACCGCTGAATGCGAGGAAGCATTCCAAAAAATCAAAGAACACCTAGCCTCAATCCCGATCCTGCAGAAGCCAGACCCTGAGGTTTTGGCACTGTACATAGCAGCAACAGAGGACGCAGTCAGCGCGGTATTAGTCAAAACCAATACAAAGATAGAACAACCTATCTATTACGTCAGCAAGACCCTCAATTCTGCGGAAAGAAATTATACTAAGATTGAACAACTCATCCTCGCACTGGTATGGGCTACCCAAAAACTGAGAACCTACTTCCTAACTCACCTCGTCAGGGTCCCATGCAAAGCACCATTGGAAGCAGTCCTCAAAAGCACGGGAAAAGTGGGCCGAATAGCCAAATGGAACACCCATCTGGACCAATTCAACATCATTCATGAAATTCAACATTCTCGGAAGTCCCAAGTTCTGGCGGATTTCTTAGCAGACCTCCCCCTTGACAACGACGAAGAGATTAAGGGAATACCACCGAAGGAGGAAAAACAAGGATCCAATGGATATCCTCGAACCTGCGAGTCAAAGACAATGGGAAGTCTTCGTCGACGGATCTAAAAATAAGGAAGGAGCAGGAATAGGCATTGTCATTATCACCCCAACTGGAGAAAGGATTATACAGGCACTTAGATTGGAATTCAAAGAGCATACCAACAACATTGTTGAATACGAAGCTGTCGTACACGCCCTCCGTATAATAATAGAGAGGGGGTAACCGATGTAAGGCTGACAAGTGATTCGCAGCTTGTCATACGGCAAATAGGGCTCGAGTATAATGTGTACGATGACACCCTCTCAGCTTACATGGCCTTGGTCCAAACATTGGCATCACAAATCCCGAACATTAAGTTCCGGCACTTATGCAGAAGGGACCTCAGGCACGCGGATGCCCTAGCATATATATCATCCATGCTGAGGGATAAAAATCGAAGCTATTAAAATAGCAAGGGTATACGAGCCTTCGATTGCATCTCAATTCTCCTTCGCTACCAATCAAGATACAGTGGAAGAAAATATCGAAGACCAGGTAGGAGAAGACATCCATAATGACTTTGACGAAGAGGATATCCTGTCAAGAGCAAATCAAGACGAAGACTTCAGCAACGAAGATGACTGGAGAGTGACAATCCATGCCTTTCTCGAAAAGGAAGCTTACCTGCGGATCAGAAACAAGCTAGGAAGATACTCTCCAAAGTGGGAAGATATGATCTTCGGGATGGGGTCCTGTATAAGAAATCCTTCCTTGGACCATTACTACGTTGCTTGTCCCGGAAAGAGGGGCATCGAATTCTAAATGATATCCATTATGGTGACGCGGGGAATCATAGCGGCATGAGATCACTAGCTGACAAAGCAAAAACGCAAGGATATTACTGGCCGACAATGATACAGGATGCCGCGAGGATGTCCCGACGATGTGAAGAATGTCAGCGCTTCGCAAAAAAGATCCACGCGCCGGCAACAATGTTAAACTCCGTCGATAGCCCGTGGCCATTTGCAAAATGGGGCGTAGACATCGTCGGGCCTTTCATCGAAGGATCAGGGAAAAGACGATTTTTGATAGTAGCCACGGACTACTTCAGTAAATGGGTGGAGGCTAAGGCCTTGGCCAGGATCAGAGACGCGGATGTGTTTACTTTCATATTCCAGAACATCATTTGCAGATTTGGTATACCCGCTGAAATTGTATCTGATAATGGCAAGCAATTACAGGGAAAAATATAGACATGCTCTTCGATACTTTCAAAATAAGAAAGAACAAGTCCACCCCCATATACCCTCAAAGCAACGGACAAGCGGAAGCTACCAACAAGACCCTCGCCCTTATACTCAAAAAACAATTAGACGAGCATAAGGGAAGATGGTGCGAACAACTGCACAATGTGTTATGGGCATACAGGACAACACGAAGATCCGCCACCGGGGAATCCCCGTTTCTTCTAACTTATGGAGCTGAAGCAGTCATACCTACGGAAATCCTCATGCCAACCACGAAGACCGAAGCTTGGGAGAAAAACCTCACAACAGATATGATGTTAGAAAGGTTGGACGACTTGGAAGGAAGAAGGGAAGTAGCATTACAAAAGATGGAAAATTATCAACGAAGACTAGCAAGGGAGTACAACAAAAAGGTAAAGCTCGGAATTTTGTAGAGGGGCAGTATGTGTTGAGAACAATCCCACGGTATCAGCAAAAAAGAAATGGGGAAATTAGCACCTACGTGGGGAGGACCTTTTTAATACACGACGTTGCGGGTAACGGTTCCTACTACCTTCGTAATCTAAAAGGCGAGGTCCTCCGGCATCCTTGGAATGCTAAGTGGCTCAAACCATACTTCCCATAGGAGCAACGCAGACTTGAATCTGCTTGGAGTGTACCAGAAGAAGAAGGGAGCCTGACCGCTCCACATGTTTCTATCTCTGGAAGAGGAATTGCAGGCCTCAACTTATCAATCAAACAAGCTTTCAAATTATCAAGTCAGCGGAATCTATCGACAATATTGGGGAAAGTAGTTAATCTACAATCTCTCAGGGCTCCCCCATCAGTGTCCATAAGTGTAAGACCAGGGGGAAGGCACCCAGCAGAAAGAGATACCCAACCAATCTTAAGGCAACGGGTCGACGGAATGGGTGTGTAAATATTTTAATCCCATATCCTAGAACGTTGCCCCGGCCCCCACCGTCTGGGAATCCTCTGGCCCAGGATTCGCCAGCGGGGTGACAGGTCTCAAGACGATCACGAAGGTACCTTCCTTCAGTATCGCACCCAAACACTTAAAAACTTTTGTTTTGTTTTTCACAAATGCTTAAAATAAAAAAAACCAACATTGCAGGTATATCAAAAAGGATCATTTCATAAAGGATGATTACAAAAGTGAAAGGCCAATTCAAGGATACACATCAAAAAATATTCCTTTTACAGGATATCAGCAAAAAATATTCTTGTTACATGATTACAAAAAGGGAAGGATAATGATGCCGCGGCCCTACAAAATGCTGCGGTCTCTAGATATGCCCCATCGGCAGGATTATTCCGAAGACTTGAAGGGACGCTCCCACCAGAAGAGGGTCCCGAGGAGCAGGCAAGGCAGAAGGAACGGGACGACGAGGATAGTTCTTCACGAGACCATGCTCGTTCTTTAGGCCAAGTTCTATCCTCTCCAGCATCTTGTTCGTCTCCTCAGCCAATTGACAACGAGCCTTGTGCTTAATAACTGTTGTCCGCTGTTGGGCTTGGGATAATAACGAAGATAGCCGATTCACTTCTCTAGAAGCAGCACCAACGGCCTCCTCGCGGGTTGCGCTAAATTCTTGAAATGATTGGTCTGTTCTTCCTGCTGCGCTAAGGAAGATTGAGCCTTTTCAAGTTTTTCATTTGTGACGCGAAGGTGTCCCTCGAGCTCTGAAAAAGACAACACCACGGAGTTAGCGCAGAAAAAAACACGGTCACACTCGATGAAATAGGATTTACCTTAGCCGAATCTTCATACTCATTAACAACCGCATCTCGCGCTTCATCAAGATGTCATATTCCGCGGATAATTTCTTATAGTCTAGTTGAAGGTTGGTGAGAGTAAATTGACAGGCATCTAATTCTACCTGCTTCATCGAGTCCATGTGACGAAGGTGGTCGACCTCTTTATTTATCTCTGAGACCCCTTTGCTAAGTCTGTACATACACACTTCAAGATTCCTCTCAGACTCAGCCTGACGAGCTACGTCGGCACGGGACGCGGCAAGAGCATTGCTGAGAGCGCAGACTTCGGCACGGCATCATCTCTTTCTCTGACAAGACAGAGCATATTATCCTTAACCCCTGAAAGAGGAATGGATCGAGCCTTCTGTAATTCTTCTTCCAGCAGCTGAATCCTAGACTCCAGCAAGGAAGTACGCTCACGGGCTTCCCGCAGACTATCACGTGTCCACAGCAGTGTGCCATTAAATAAAGCACGATCATGGTTGTACAGATTTTGCATGTCGACCATCTGAACATGCCTCGCGCGCCATACCTCAGCCCGAGCATCCCATTTCTTGGCTTCATTCTTAATTTTCTCAACCAGATCTCTAATACGAGATTTTTGCCGAGCTCTTTCGTTTCGAAGCCATATCAGCTCGGGGACGCCACCCACTGGAGATAGGGTGGGGAGACTCAGACAGAACAACTAAGAAATAGAGAATGACGACATACTGCGAGGGAAAAGAACCAAACCTGTGAAAGTGAAACTTGGCTGCGAGTTTGCTCTAACTCAGCGCGAACACAACAAGCTCGGAACGAAGACCGGCCTCTGCTTCACCCAGCTTCTCTTTCTCCTTGAGGCTTTTCTTCAGTTCTTCTATTTCCACCTCAGCCGCAGATAATTCCTTTTCTCTGTGACGAAGCTTAGCCTCGAGCTTCAGAGATTTCGCTTTGAAGAACTGATACAGCACGTGGTTACAATGCTCACTCCTCATCTACACATCAAGATGACAAAACATTATTTCACCGAAGAGCTTCGATCGTCACGAAAAGTATGTACGAAAATTTACCTCCAAGACACGCTGCTGCGGAAAGCCATATTGATACCCGTCGGCGATGGCCATCATATATGCAACGGAAGTAGGAGGCTCCGGCACAAGGGTAGCTTCGGGAACACTCAATTTTTCCCCAGGCTTCAGACACCCGCGCCTTAGAAGACATCTCCATCATGCGACGGGTATACGCAGTAGATTCCTTTTCCCCAGCAACAACAGGGCGGGATGGAGACAAATAGAAGATTCTTTTCCTTGAACCAATCCATGATGGCGTCCTCACCCTCAGACGTCGGCGACTGGAAGATTATCAGCAGGCGCATCAATGACCGATTTCCCCTTCTCTGACACGGCCCCCTCAGCACAAATGTGGCATGCTCCTCCGCGCCTACATGCGCAGCATGCTCCTCCGCGCCACCATCTTCAACAGTAGCGTCTCCATTACCATCACCACCAAGAACATCCCAATATCATTGGGGGAAAGTAAAGAGAAGTCCTCGGGAAAATCGAGGGCATCGTCAAAGAACCCCCGTGGAGTACATCCGATCAAAAGAAAATTCTTGAGAGGCGGGAAGGGTATCCGCGACATCACCAGCAGGGACAGAAATGTCCCCAATAACAACGTCATCAGCCACCACGGCTTTGTTCCTTCCTTCATCACCAACATGACCACGAAGACCTCTTCTTCGACATTGATAGGGGAAGTACCAGTACGTTCCTCCCCATCTGTAATCTCCTCATCAGCAAACTCTTCGTTCACTGGACTAGTAACTTCTTCTTGGGCCTCAGCCTCGCCCATCACAATAGTAGAAGACTGCTTCGGCTTAATCTTTTTCTTCTTCAACACCTGAAACCAACACCACAAAAAGAATTATTTTTCCCGACAGATGAATTTCTAAAAGAGAAGCGCAGCTAGAATCCGCGTACCTGAGCAGAGTTGAGGTATTCTTCGGTGGAAGTATAGCACCAGAACCTTCCTCCTCGTCTCCCTCTACGACGTCAAGGGCATAAGGAAAATTCATACCCGCAAAGTTCAAACGCCAGGGACAGAAATCTCCATAACGAGCAGGAGGAGACTCGCGTGGCTTACTACTCTCGGTAGGCCGCCAACCGCGGGGACCAGGAATCCAACCGTAAGCCCACGGACCAACTTTCGATAACGGTGGCGTGCCACTCGTAGTCATGATCGCGCTTGATCCTCTCGCGCGCTGGGAAGAGTTTCCGATGACTAGACCCCTCCGTGCCAGGAACATACTTCAGCTTGGCATCGCTGACCTCATTTAACAGACGAATCTCGCCCCGAGGAGCAGCGAGATTCCGAAGGCTGACACTCCACGGCTTGGTTCCTACTATTGACGTAATCACCGAAGGAGTTATTGAAATTCTCAGGAGTATACCATTCCTTCTCGCGGGATTGGGGACGTAGCAAGTCATCGACGTCTCCCCTTACTCCGCAGATAGCACTCCTTCAGGGCGCGGAGATAATTCCCCGATAGTTGGGATACGGAACGGCTGTGAGTATTGGTGGAAGAGCCTTCACGACTAGCGAGCACGTCATAGTAGAAGGAATCACCTGATTTGTACAACGGCAGCATAAGACCAGCTTCGAACGCTCCAACCGTCGTTAACAAATGAAATTCATCGAACTCATACTTTGAGATAAGCTCATAAGTAATATCATCCTCAGGGGCATAGAAACGAACCCCGAAGGCTTGAAGCTCATGCTTTTCCTTGAATATTTCGAGATCAATATGCTTGAAGGTTACTTTTTTTACTAACCGAGACACTGCGTATCAAGGGGGCAGCCTCATCCTCCTCGGCGGGGCCGGATGAACTAATGAACGCTTCGGAAGCTTTTCTCTTCACAGGAGGATTCTTTGAAGATTCAGCCATCGGAACTACACCCTTCGCATTCTTCCCTTTAAAAGTTGGAGGGGACCGCAGATGATGCTCGGGCACTAACGAACGTAGAGGAGGAACATCAAAAGCAACAGCACGAGGCGGAGCCTGCGTACTCCTAATATCATCACGAGGACGAGACGCTGCGCGATCGAAGACTCTTCGGGAACCCGAAGGATTTGTCGGAGGAATCTCTTCCCTAGAAGACGAGGCCTTCGCTCCAGAAGAAACTCGACTCCGACGAACATCATCTTGAGACTCTCTACGCGGAGGAGATCTCGATAGGCCAGAACCAGGAGTCTGATAAGTAAGCCGCGGACGGTCAGACATGGATGCGAAAAGATTAAAATCAAGAACAAGTTACACACATTCAAAAACATTACCAAAGATAAAAAAACCACATCAATAGCAATACACACACGATAACGCAGAAATCCTAAAATTAGTATACATACTCAAAATTGCATAAAATTCATACCCTCAAAAACTCAAATACAAGCAAAACAGTGGCTTCCTTGATTTAAGATGAAGAACAGGGGAAAACTAGTATTCAAGCATCAAAAGAAGTTCTTCATCACAAACAAGGAACAACAGTAGCAGAGAATTTACAAATCAACACAACGTAAAACAGTGAAAACAAAGAAAAGAAAAACTTACCGGAAAAAACAGCAGCAGAAGAAACAAACAGTGGAAGCGGGCGTGATTAATGCTAAGGTGGAGAGAAGTTAAGATCACAGGTTCAATGAAGACTGACAGAGAATTTAAGATCACAGGTCCAATGAAGACTGACAGAGAATTTAAGGTCACAGGTTCAATGAAGACAGACATAGAATTTAAGGGCTGAAAAACAAAGAATGAAAACTGAGAGAATGTTTAGGAAGAATGAAATTAATTTTCTTTGAAAGCTTAATATACCCGAAAGAAAGAGAAGGAAATTAATGGAGGAATGGGAAACGTGCCCGTTACATAAGCAGTTAATGCACGAATAAAAGACGTGCCCAAGTATCTAGGAGAAGTTATTAGGAGTGAGAAGAATATGCGACGATAGTTTTTCTTCAAGGCACCCATTAGACATTCAAGCCCGAAGAAAAGGGGCAAATTGTGTACACATATATCTCACTATCAGACACGTGTATATAAAAAGATACGTGGAAAGCATGCAGGCCAAAACATCATAACATGATGCGCTACGAAACACCAAATAAACCCCGAGGAGTTACTTTATCTCATCCCCAAAAGAGAAGCTAAGATCAACGGTGGAGAGAAAGTTAGCTGACATGAACGTGACAGGGGCAGAAGACACTTGTCTGACACGAGCAGACCCCTCAACTACCCACATTAAACACTCTGAGCAGTGTACGTGTCGATCAACCTGTGGAACGAGCGAGGATGCCTCTGCGGGATCAAGGGGCAAACGCATACCTCTGCGTGATAGACGCAAGGACACAAGAAGATAAGGTTTCAACGGTTTTCAGAGATGGGTCCCACATTCTAACCTTATAAATACCCCGTCTCCACCAAGAGGAAAGGGGATTGGAAAAATCAGGAAGGGAAGGAGAGAGAGAGATAGATTGCAAGTGTAAGTTAATCATTTAGAAGAGAGAAACATGTAAACCCAAAAGTCATTCGACTATTCGTGTAACCGTGAAGAATATAGTAAAACAACAAACCCCGTGGACGTAGGCCTTAGTGCTGAACCACGTAAACCTTGGTCTTGTTTACATTTCAGCACTCTATATTTATTTAGCCCCATGGATCTTTACTTATACGTTTTGCTTTCTTTGCTTGTACTTATATCCCGTGCGCAAACGCCTCGCATGGAGTTGTTAGATGAGGCTATGATAAACCCGAAGGTTTTGAGCCAATGAATCAACACTAGGATATCATCATCACAAATCTCCTTAGATGATGATGATTGATTGTGAGCATTCGGATCCCTTCGTGGTTTGTGTGTTCACAAGTTTCATAGAAATTAGTCAACAAAAACCAACCAATTTCTACTAAATTAGCCTTATATATCCCTTCTTGTAACCCTCATGCCTACTACGCTCTTTGCAAATTCCTTAAAACTTAGCATCGTATACTCCGTGTCTATTATGCTCTTCACAATCTCCTGAAAACAGCAAAACTATTACATAAAAGTCAAAAATTAATTTCTCAAAGTACATTCAAACACCTATAAGCCCCAACTCTTCAACTAGGTAAATAGTCTACGGTTAAAACTTCTCCGAATTGCGATCAATAAAAACCAAATAATTATTCAATCGTCTCATATTTAAACTATTGAAAAATGCCTCACCATTTCAACTCTTTTGCTTAGGCAATATCTAGGAGTTTTTGTCTGATATTGTGTAAAAACTTGGTAATTAGGGACTAATGACCTAACGTTCTAGTTTTAGAATATCATAAAAACACAAAAACCTCAACCAATTAACGGAAGAAATCCCTCCAAGTGCTCACCAATTAATACAACTAGTGGGTATTTTTTTATTAACCCAAGAAAATTAACTAATACAATTTGTGATTAAAGAAATTGTGGTCCTGTTAGGGAGTTGGGATTATATTAAGGAAAAGCTGATTTAGATTACTTTTATAGTGTCCGAAGACACAACTTGATTGGTTTACGGTGATGCCATCATCATTAAAATTATCACGAAAGGTTAAACTATTCGCTAATTAAATAATTAGTCAGGGATAAACGACAAAGCTTAGTTGGAAACACTAATTAAAGAATTTAGCTGGAAGAATCAAAAGGCGAGGGGAGGCGCGCGATGAGTGCGCTGAAATGGTCCTTGGATGTTGAAGTCGATGAAGATAAGTATGATTAGTTCAAAACATTGAATAAATCAAGATTTTAAAGAAACCAAAGTTCATCGTCATTGATTGTTCGTTTGCGTCTGATTCAGGATTTAAATCTGATTTCCTTTGAGTTAGATGTCAGACCGTTTAGGGTTTTCCATTTTTATGGGCTTTAGTTCTGATATGATATATATGAGTCAGTTTTCAATAGTTTTCAAATTCTTTACTAGCTCTCTACTAGTTAATAGCTTTTGACTCAGTTAGATTATATAATGAGTCAAATTCAGACGAATCGATTGAGTCAGCAAAAAAAGGAAGAAAATCCGTCAATATGAGATGAGCCAGTTAGAAAAGAACAAAAGAAAATCCGTAATTCGTTCATTAAATTATCGCTAGCTAACATGTACATTACAAGTACAAAGCTGCTACAGTATTATAAGTCATTCGACAGAAACTAATGGCCGGAGAGATTAAGCACAAGATGCAGTATATATATTACCTTAATCATTGCTTTGGTACTAATCTTTATTATAAACTCATATTAAAAATAATAACTGAGAACGCTAGAATTCTTTACTTTTGCATATTAAAACTAAAACTGTCATTCTACATAATTTTCATTTGTTTAACCAAGCACAAAATCTATCGCAATAATAAAAATAATAAACAAAATTTCTTATCAATGAAATCAATCAACTAAGTGTACTTTTATTAACTGAAAAAAATTCCAAAGAGACCTTGAACTCAAAAAAGAATACTTCCATATCCCTTTTGGTTTAAATAAAAAGAAGTCGTTGATCCTTTTCTACTGCTCTAATGCAATATCTTTATTTGTTACCTTAGTTAATATATCAATCATAACTTTCATCATTTTGACAAAATGTCCAGTCACCTAATTTTGATAGCAGCAGAAAGCCACCCACTCCACTTGTTCGGTTCTTCTGAAGCAATTTCTCAACTCTTTCATATGCATGCTCGAAATTCCGTGTTGCGTAAAAAGTGCCTCAGTTTTGTATGCAGTACACCGACAGTACTACTTCTAATGCATCTTGAACAACTATATATTGCATTAACAAAGAAAACCAGTGCACCAAAAGCAGGTGAACTAGATAAAACCAAAACACATGTTTCAAACGTTTTGGTTTTCATGATATGATTATACCTAGTAATTTCACAAGTTTGTGCATTGGTAACTCTTTTTCTTTTAGTGCACCGAGAGGTCATAAAAAATGCACCAGATTTATATTTAGCATACTTAACTATGTAATTAAGGCTATAACTTGTGAAATTATAACTTGGTTTTTCCAGGATCGAATAGCATTTGGACTATAACTTGTAAGAAAATGGAATGAAACCTCCACAAATTTGAAAATCTAAAATTGGAATTACCAGGTTTAAAAGATTTTTGTTATAGGGAAAGCTGAAATATTTATGGGGAAAGCTGCCTTTCCGGTCAAACGAAATTGATTAACGATGAGTTGGGTGGAAACACAAAAAAACTAGTCTTCCGTCTGTAAAACGAACTCCCCGTGTTCAGTGCTCGTCTTCTTCTTGGCCTTGCATATATTTTTATCTCGTGATGGAATCCCGGGTATATGTTGTTCTCCATGAATTGATTGTTCACTTTTTCTCTTGTGATCCTATCTTTCTTGGAATTATTGAAACAAAGAACAATTCTATCAAATACCCATTTGGGTCCAGTTACGACTGAACCATCGGATTGCTGGAATGATAAGTTTATGATCTTATGAAAATCAATCATTAATCCCAGCGAGAACATGGTTTTCATTCTGATAAAAAAAAACACATGGTTTTCACGTTTTGTTCCCCGTAATCTTTATTTATAACCCAATAATTAATTTTCATCAACTGATCACACAGCTAATCTTTATTGTTATGATCATGTCATTGTCGAAACGCCAAAACAATGATAAATCTTTCTGATAGTGCCCCTGTTTCCCCTCTAGTTCCATGAATCACAACCGGATTTGTTTTTTGTTTTCTTTTTTTATCGGGCAAATTTCACTATGAGAAATTTCTTACCCTTTCTACTTGAACCCCGGTAAGGTTTTTGCATCTATAAAATAAATCACTGATTTACAGAATCTAAGTAAATAACAAATCTGTTGGGGACGATAAGCTGTTTATGGAAGATAACTGAGTTGTTTTTTATTTTATTTCTGCCCTAGTATTCCATAATCAACCTCTTTTGACCGGAAGTCAGTTTTCCCCGTAAGCACTTTAGCTTTTCCTATAACAAAAATCGTTTAAAATGGAAAAACTAAAGAGTCTAAAGCCCAACATATTTGAAATTGTTGTTTTATTTTCACCTTTGTCTTAAGCTAAATCTTAGGTCAAGTAGTAGAACAACAGATAAATATGTTGATTCAAGTTGTAGAATCAAGCAAGAGGTTGAATCAAGTTTTTATGCGCCTAGTGATCTAGCGAAAAGAAAAATTTACTTTTTCGCCAAATGGTTTGGCGCAGATGACTGATGTTTATTTGACGCACCATTAGGGATATCATTTGTTGCGCCAGCTATTGAGAAAAAGAAGTATTGATTCAACTGAACCATAAGAGTTAATCTCCAATTCAGGATGATGTGTCGAACAAGTTGAAACTTTAGTGGATATTAATGAAAACGAGAAAAAAAAAAGAAAAAAAATTTTTGTTTGGACATCGAATTAGCTTTTCTGCTAACATAGTTTCTGTCAATGAAAGTCGTTTGTTTTCTAGTATCTCTTTGAATTCCAAGACTTTCTCGACCGTATTCATCCAAGAGAAAAACTCTTATAATTCGAAACTACCACGAAATTATGGAGTCTCCACTTTAATTCCTTCCTTCCAGCGATCATAATTTTCTAGTTAATTGGTTTGCTCTTATTGCCCTACCACTTGCATGTTCCCCAACATCCTAAATTGTTGATTCAAAATATAGATCAAGCAAGTGCTTGCAACAAAGGTTGAGTCAAATTTGATGCGCCTAGTGGATTTTGTGAGAACAAAATTCAATTTTTTACCAACTGGTTTGGCACAGATGAATTTTTACCAACTGGTTTGGCACAGATGAATGATGTCCATCGATTGTTTGAATGGTTCGCCCATCATTGGAGATCGATAGACATCATTTGTTGCACCCAGACGAAATTTAATTAATTCAACAAAACCTGAAGAATTAGTCTCAATTCAAGATGATGTGTCAACCAAGTTGAAACTTGCTATTGGTGATCATAAAAATCAGCATAAGTATAAAATAATATAAACCAACTTAAACACGTGAAGTCGAATCCAAATTTGTGCACTCAAACAACGAAGGTGCTTATCCATCAGTTTAAATGGTCGGAATTTATTTCCGGATATACCATCATCTCTCCCTTATACATAAAGTTTTTATGGATATCTTTGCGGTTTATCGCTCTTTCTCTTTGCGATCTACTTGAAAATGATGTATGTATTTCTATTAGTGTTTTGATTATCTATTGTTTTGATGTTTTTGTTATTCTTGTAATCGAACATGTAATCACTGTTTTGATTTGAATGAATTGAAATATGTTGATTGTCCAAAAAAAAAAAAAGAAACGACGAGGGTGCTTAGATACTCTTATTATTGGTTAATTCATTTTTACACGTCACTTTACTTTGTAATGGAAATATGATCAAAGAATACAAATTTACAATGCATCTGGTTATTAGTGAATTCATATTACAATATTTAGCAATGTTACTTAGCAATGTTATTCGACGGGCATTCAAATTAATATTGTTATTTTTCATTTGAAATAATTTATTCATGAAAATAATTTGTAACCTCGTTTGAAATTTCATTTTAAGATATTTAACCTTTTTTTTTGAAGAATAAATACATAATGATATACTTATTCAGGTTTTGTATTATACATACATGTAATAATAGCTAAATATTGCTCAATTTCAAGAGTCAACTCGAGGCCATTTCAGCTAATTAAATTGCTATTTTAAAATAAGCCATCTTAAATGGAGGGTAGCTGAGTTTATATTCCTAAATAACTCAAAAATACACTGAAAAAACATTAACTTCTCTAAAGTCTTAGACACAAACCATTTAAAAATTCTATAAGATGGGTGTGTGAGTTTGGCTGCATGTGATTGGTTATTTTATGTTCCTCTCTTTCTTCCCTTTCTATTCACTTCTTCTTATAATTATCAAAAAAAAAGAAAAGAAAAGAAAGAAAAAGATCCAACCCCAATATTTTCATCATCATAAGCTTCTTCACTTTGTTTTTCAATATTCAATCTAGTCTAGGGCTCAAGTTCCTGAGTCTTTTTCTTTTTATTTTCTTCTCCATCTTCTTTATTCAAAAACATAAAAATAATCACACTCTAGCTTTCTTTAATTTACTCCCAAAACAATTCTTAATTTTATCTCCTGTCTTTATCTGTTTTCTTTTGGTTATTGTGGGGATGGCTGGTTTGGATTTAGGTACTGCGTCTCGCTATGTTCATCAACTTCATCCTCCTGAATTACATCTCCAAAGACAACATCAAGAACCGGATCAAGATGATCACAACAACAACAACGGTAGAAATCATCAATTTCTAGGTGGTGGCGGCGATGATGATAACGACAGCGGTGGTCACCAAGGACTAGATGGAAACTCTGGAGGACATGGCGATATGGTTGCGCGTCGACCTAGAGGTAGACCACCGGGATCTAAGAACAAAGCTAAACCACCTGTGATTATAACAAGAGAAAGTGCAAATACTCTTAGAGCACATATTTTGGAGGTAGGAAATGGTTGTGATGTTTTTGATTGCGTTGCAACGTATGCTCGTCGGCGGCAGCGTGGTATCTGTATCTTAAGTGGGTCTGGTATTGTAACTAATGTTAGTTTACGACAACCGGCTACTTCCGGTGCTATTGTAACGTTACATGGTAGGTTTGAGATATTATCACTATCAGGTTCTTTCTTACCACCACCCGCACCACCGGGAGCGACTAGTTTGAGTGTATTTTTAGCTGGTGGTCAAGGTCAAGTTGTCGGAGGAAGCGTAGTAGGTGCGTTGATTGCTGCAGGTCCAGTTATTGTAATTGCGTCATCTTTTACTAATGTAGCTTATGAACGTTTACCATTAGACGAAGATGATCAGCAACAACTCCAAATGCAACCACCTGTTTCTCAATCATCTGGAGGGGGTGGTCTTGGCGGCGGAGGTGCTGGTGGTAGCGTAAACAATCCATTTCCTGACCAATCTTCAGCTCTTCCATTGTTTAATCCACTCAATATGGCTGGTTGTCAGATACCTAATGATGGCTGGGCCGGGAATCCCGCGGCTGGTCGAGCTCCTTATTGACTTGGATAGATCGATAATTAGATCAATGTAGAATTTCGAGTGCGTGTGGTGATGATGGTGTTATCGTTGACTTGTTGCTGTAATCTTCGGGGTAGTGGTTTGATAATGGCATTGGAGCGAAGGTTTACGGTGGAGTTCGAAAATTTGGATGATATTCTGAAATTAAGGTCAGATTAATTTAAGATCATCATCACCATCTTCTTGTACAATTAATTAGTTGTTAATTTCTTCTTTTCCTCTTCTTCTTTCTCTTATGTTGTTTATGGATATGCTTGTATTTTTCTCCATTTATAACCAATGGTATAATGGAGATTTGTTTTTTGAGCAAATTCTGTGCCCATTCATGATCACGTTTAGCAATTATTTTTTTTTTTGAATTTATATATACATATTATACTGCTACTACTGATTACTATATCAACGTTAGGTACTAAAAACCGAATCGAAAATAATAATCAAATAAGGTTGGTTTTATCTATCTGTTTTCGTAAAATTATATTATCAGAGCTCAACCCATGCTGGAAAACCATAAACAAAGAGTATGAAAAAAATTCAGGTTTATGTTTAGCGTAAGGTACAATTCAGTAGAAATATAGATAAACATTTATGAAAAACGTTTCCAAATGGTCTGAAAATGAGATTTTGTTTATTTCTCCAGTTTGTTTCTGTTTGATCTCAGAACTTGAACTCCAGCTTAAGAATCCGTATGTGTTTGGCTCATGGCTCCTCGAATACAATTATGTATACTCTTTTATGTTTTATGTTAAAAACTGTATTTGCTTGGTGCTTCCTTCTTGGCTTGCAAACATGTTTCTCTATACAGAGAGCAAATTGTGGTGGCATACCCAAGAAAGAGTCAGGCAGCTGAAACCTGCTTGACGGCCATGGAAGTACGAAGTGACCAACGAAGGCTACAAAAGCCCTGCACCGATATCCGGATATACACGATTCAGTAAACAATAATCACATACGTATTGGAAGATGTTATATAACCACAACATTGATTCCAATCTCATACAAGGGAAAATGAGTAATTTAGAGAGCTTCATATACATAATATTCAATGAAATCAAGTATGTCCGAT
This sequence comes from Papaver somniferum, assembly GCF_003573695.1. Classification (NCBI taxonomy): domain Eukaryota; kingdom Viridiplantae; phylum Streptophyta; class Magnoliopsida; order Ranunculales; family Papaveraceae; genus Papaver; species Papaver somniferum. Next base: position 222,240,265 of record NC_039358.1, read on the forward strand.
AAAATCCCTCTTTTTATGAACAAAACTAGTCATAAAAACCCAAGGTGACCAAATTTGTGGTACAAAAACCCCACTCAAATGTTGGGATCCATTAAAACTCCATCGTAAATAAAATTGATACAAAAATCCCAAATTTTTAAAAATTGATACAAAAACCCCAAATTTGATGAAACCAACATTTAAATTTGGGATTTTTGTGTTAATTTTGTTTTGATGGGGTTTTTTGTGTTACTTTTGTTTTGATGGGTTTTTTGTGGAAGGATTGTGACACCTCTGGGGTTATAACTCGCGGACCGTTTTATGAAAGTAAAGTCACTCATGTTGTTCTCTTGGAAATGACATCAAATGTGAGAGTTTTATTTGAACTTGTGTTTAATCGCTATATTTTAGTGCGGGAGTGGATGTGGAATATACATGGGATGCTAGTATCTTAAATCTTCTAGATGAAACACTAAGTTTTGTATACTCTGTGATATCATCTAAATAAAAGTTGATATGCGTTCCTTTTGAGTCTTGAAATATCTTTTGATAGAATTCATTACGATCCCATTATTTTCATACCTTTGCCAATTTTTATTGACAAAAAGAGGGAGAATTAATTAGTAGTTTTCGCACTCCATACATATGGTTTACAGATCATTATGTAAGGGGAAGTGAATCAACATCTATAAGTTTCACCTATCATGCAAAAAATGTAAGTACTGACTAAGGGGGAGAAACATATAACTGTAGTATTACTTCGAAGTTGTGATACAAATGAACTTTGGAGAAGATAATAGTACTATGTTTCTGTATAACGGCGACTGAGAATATTTGTTTTCATTGTTGTTATCACTACGCATCTTCAAAGAAAAAAACGATGTTGAGTTGAACACGTTCAAAATCATTGATAACTTGAAGTAACGAAGAATTCAAGGAGTTGGAGAACCAAGAAAATCAAGCATGGTAGATTCTGGAGTTTTGAAGCTTTATTTTTTAATCCATATGTACTAATAGTTTTGTAACTAAAACTGACAAAGGGGGAGAGTGTTAGAGCATTGCTCGGTCGAACTCACAAATGTTGTTATGTCAAGCTGATTGTCAAATTTAGTTAATTAAACTATATCTTGATTTCTAGTCTACATTTAGTCAAGTCTCGGATTAGGATAGAAGTATGTGGTTGAGCGCGCACCAGACATTACTGCATTCTACCGTTTGAAGGCGAAGATCAACCGAAGCTTTTGGAGAACTTCATCAACAAAAGTTAAGTGAAGACTGAACCACCTATTACTCAAGTTTCCACCTTTCTATCAATGAGACAATGTCGCATGACTAAATTGGACTCTACATGCATAACATAAATTTCGAGTCAAGTTTATCTTGATTAATTATTCTCGAAATATGTTAACTAAGCTTAAGAACATTTGTTCATACTTGATGAATTTGGTTAAGAACAATTTATTGTTTATGACCTAAATTATGATTCAAGATTATCCTTTGAAAATAGCATGGAACAGTGATATGTGCCATTGATGTTATTCGGGAATGTTTCAAACTGACTAATAGAGATATATAAAACTACCGTAAATCTGGATACATGACAATACACGTACCAGCTTACATACTGGCAAAACTGTTATCGGTTCGGAACCGCAGTACATGTACCCAGTACTCGTACCTTCGTAGCTATAGTTTGGTAATGGCTTTTGGTACACATACTCAGTATGCAAATACAAAAAATTCTGTGACTCGTGAACTCAGGATGGTACGCATATGCAATATGAAAAATGAAAAAAGATCTAGGAACTCCTGGACCAGGATGGTACGCGTACCTCGTGTGCAAAACGAAAAAGATCCGTCGACTCCTAAACTCATTTTTGTCTTAATTAAGGGTACACAAACACGGTACACGTATCGTGACAAAAATACTCACAAACTGGAATACAATACATGTATCAAGTACACAGACTTACCTAGTCGAATGTTTTCAGATGCGTCAAAATTATTTATATGAGATAATCAGCATTTGAACAACTCTCAATAAAAACACATCACATTATAACCTATGGTTGTGACTCAAGTTTAAGGGTTATTTTGCGTTTCCTCCCCTGCCAAGATCGCTAATTAGCGTTTCCTCCCCAAAAAGATTGAAATTAGTATTTCCTCCCGTCGTTAGGTTTTCCATACATTGCTCGGTTAGATGAGTCAGCACCTGTGCACGCGTGGATTTTTTTTTTGTAGTAAACTACCCAAAATAACCTCAGACCTGTAGCGACAGCTTACCATTATTCATCTGAGATCGAATCAACCCTAACACATCATTCCTCAACCAGCATCACCAATTCTTCATAATTCGAATCATACAATATATCATCCATCACCATTTCCTTCATCAAATTGACGGCAACAGGGTCATCTACTTTCCTTGATTTCAAAATCAAACCCATAGAAAACGCAACCACCAGATATATTTCCTCTAAAAAAAAACCCATTCTTAATTTCACATCCATCAATCACCACAAACTCCTCCATTACAGCAACAACAACAATCAACTTCAGCAGCAACATATTTGAGTTCCTGTATTTGTTGTTCAATTTCAAATGAAAACAAAACACATATCTTCTGCAACTCAACAGACCCATCTGAATCCCCCTCTCGAACTTTCAGTTAGCCATCAATTCCATCACAATCTTCAATTTCAGCAACCAAAAACCTTAACTAATATTCGATCGGAACCAATATCAGCCGATGTTTCTCCTCTTTATTTATTTCAGATGAAATGAAATGAATGAGAGAAATTTGTGATGTATTTGAGTTTGGCAGTAAAGTAGATGAGAACTAGTGTTTGATCAAAATTTGGGGAATATTGTTAAAAACTGTGATTGGGTTCAATTGAGATGGTTAATGAAGTTGTGATGATATGGATACATGAGTTATGTTTGGTTTAGTGAACAAGGAACTGAAATGGGTTGTAAATGGTGGATCTATACTTATTTTAGAATGGAATTTGAAGGTTTTAAATGTGAATCGGTCCTGAGTTTACCACAGAGATGTTTGATTGGGGCTGACTCTGTGTAATTGGGTTTGGTAATGATTCTGTGTAATTGGGTTTGCCGAGAAGATGAAAGATGATGAATGCAAAAATTATCCAGACTCAATCAAATCGATGCCATCATCACCAAATATGGAAGAGATCAAACCCTTCTTTAATCTCTTCCATTTATCAGCAGCAACAATTCTTCCATCCCCTTACTCGAACCTTAATCTTCTTAAAAATTCCGAGTACTGAAACCATGGGTTCCGGCAGCAGCAGAGGTCTTGGATTCTTGGTGTTGTTGAGAAGAGAAAGGTTAAGTGAATACGACCTAGTTTGTATGGTTGTTGGCACCCGGCTCAGCCAGGTGGGTGAGATCTATTTTATTTTAGTCTGAGGGTATTTTGGGAAGGTCACAAAACACGTGTACCTTTTATGCCACGCGTGCACAGGTGCTGACTCATCTAACCAAGCAATGGATGGAAAACCTAACGATGGGAGGAAACACTAATTTCAATCTTTTTGGGGAGGAAACGCTAATTAGCGATCTTGGCAGGAGAGGAAACGCAAAATAACCCGAAAATTAAAGTCTTAAAGTGTTATATGAAAATGGTTAAGCTTATAGTTCGTCTGGCTAGTTTCGCCTAACTTTTCATGAACAAGTCGTTGTACACGGTTCGGTTACGGTTCATCCTAGCCAAAGTGTATATTCTGTTATGTTAATCTCAAGTCAAGTTATTCATCTAAAGGTGGATATTGATTGCTTGATTCCAAAGCTACCTTATCTTAAATCTAAAACAACGTTGATCTTGAAAGTCTATATAAGGAGAACCTCAAGCAACTAGGATTTTTTGGATCACCGACACTCTTCTTGTGTGTCCTAGTTGTAAACTAGAGTTAACCTCTCCTTTAAAGCTTTTTAGTTTTAGCGACTAAAAAGACTTCGCTTATGGATTCGTGAAGCCAAGTTCAACTATCTTTATCTTGATAGTTCGTGTATCCTGATCTTGCTACTGGTTGTTGAGCCCTTAGATCCAACAAGCAAAATAGATATAAATGGCTAAGTTTCTTCGTCTCAGACTTAATGATTCCACACGTATATTCCTCCATAAGATTCTTTTTTAAAATCGTAGTAGGAATTACTTGTGAGGTGAATAATAATCTAGGATGCTCTTCGGGAGTCATAAGTACCGAATTTTCAGGTTTGCTAGACTTTGTCTATTGCAAACGATTTCCTATCTCACCTTGATCTTTGAACAAAACAGAAATCACATATAGGCTTATCCGTGGGAGGCAGATTGGTTTAAAGTCTTCAATTGAGTTGAAGTAACTCTTGGGCTGTAAAGGACGTCAGCTAAGGGAATCAATTGAGCAGAGTCTTGTGAGATTCAAAAGGCTTAAGGAGCACGACTTTAACTGAACCGTTGTGATGGTAGATTCGTCTCCACTACATTGCAGTCTGAAGTTTTGACGTAGGCTAGAGTCTGTAGCGGCTTTATACAGTTTGTTGTTCAAATCTGGACAAGGTCCCGGGGGTTTTTCAGAATTTGCGGTTTCCTCGTTAACCAAATTAGAAGGAGAAATATCCAGAAACAATATTTGAGAAGTAAAATGAAACTTTGAAATATTAACCTCTTCAGGATTTCATCCTACCTAAATTCTACCAAAATTATTATGGATGTAACACCACAAAAAACTAAGAAGAATATATGCCTACAAATACTATCTTTATTGACTTGTTGAACATGAGTTTCCAAAATACCAATAATTGAGAAATTATTATGTCGAATAATTAAGTCTACTAACTTCACGTTGCTTCAAAAGATTATTTAATACTATGACATTCCAAGCATCTATTTTAAACATCACTAGGAATAACAAAATGGGTTTTTTTACGCCTAGCTGCAGGTTTCTTTATGGGGTTTTTGATAAAGCACCCCTACTTTTCAAATTACACTAAAAAGGTGCCCCCCGTCTTTTGGAAATTTGTTAAAGTGCCCTTTCCTTGACCCTTTCATTCAAAAAACGGTAAACGAAAGTTAGCAAATGTTGATGCTTAGGTGGCAGCATCAAAAAGTCTAGAAATCCCTTCCTACTGAGCAGAGCTGAATCTACTTGAATCTCCGATTTGAGACGATTCAATACCTGCAACATTACTACCACTTCCATTATCTCTATAACTTACAAAACCACTACCACTAATTCAATATATTTCTTATATTCTATACATCACCTATATCCTGTAATTGTAATTCACCAAGAAATCTTCCCTTTCAAGCAACCACTGCAGTCCTTCAATTAGCTACAATCCTATTCCGCCATTCACTGTATCACCTAGTTCACCACCAGAACTACCAAAACTTGCTTCTCTGCAGCACCATTCAACTCATACCTGCCACTGCCAAGACCTTGTCCTAACATAAATCTACTTGTAAATGACCACCAACTCAATTACATGAGTCCATCAAAATACCACTGTAAAGAGTGATAGTTTTTCCAACCACTTCACAAACCCAAGTTTAATACCATCAGTACCATGTTCTTACTCTTTCTATCCTCAAGGTCTGTCCAGCACCAACACACACTCTCCGTAGCTTCTTGATCCATAGCACATAACAATGGAACCTCCAAGGATCCAATTCTGATCTCATTATTACTACAAGAAATACTAATCTTCTTTTACTCCTTTAATCTTCAACAACGTCAGTAATGCCATACCCTTATTATGTAGTTTCAACAGCGAAACCTTGTTTGAGTTTGATCTCAAGATCACTCTCAACCCCTTTAACATACTTAGAGCTTCTCCAACAGTGTTGTATGTGTTTCCTAGGTGGAACTACAAACAAGACATCCTCATTCCAATGTTAACATAAATTTAGGGTGAAAAAATAATTCATTTCCAATGGTGTGGGTTGTGACTTTTCTTTAATTAAATGTAGATTTTATTTTTAGTAATTTTAAGATTTTATTAGAACTAAAAATGGTTATTTAATATATTGGAATTTATTCTAGTTAAGCAAAATCTTAATAGGATAGCTTGACATTATCAAGGTGAATGTCTAAAACTTGACATCCACTTTGACAATGTCTAAATAAAATTAAGCCATGTCATCTTCACATCAATTTAAGAAATTGGGTTGGAGAAGAATTTTATGGAAAATGAATGTCTATCCTATGTGGACTTAGACATTTATCTTCACATACATTCCATTGGAGAAGCTCTTAGCTTCATCACTTGCAACATAAATCTCGTTCAATTCACTGAACACAACAAATCAAACCCATCTTCATCTCAGAATCACTTCAATCAACTACTTCTCATCTCGGCATCAAACCCTAGTTCAATTTCAACAGTAATCCACTAATTGTTCTTCCGTCTTGGATTATTTCTGACCTAACCCTAAATTCCATTACAAACCCATTATATCACCACATGTAATTTCTTATTCAATAAAACTATAACCTTCTTCTTCACATCCTGTTCTTCAAAACCCATCCTCTAATTTCCTATAAATTAATCAATCACCAAGAACCCTAAATCTCTTTCAAATCCTCACTAAAGCTTAAAATCAACTACTAATTCCTCTTTATCATCTTTATCATCGAAAACCCATCTTTTATTCTTCGGTAACATGATTAATTTCACATACATTCAAAAGATAAACCACAAACCCTAAATTTTGTTACCTGATTTATGTTTCCCTGAGTTCGAGTTGATTATATGGATCAATATCATCATCACCGTCCATTTTCTAAACTTCCCCCCTTCTATCGATCTTATAATCTCAAAATCACTCTTAGAATCACAACAACGAGAGAACGGGGGAGAAGAAGAAATAAGAAAAAACACAAGAGAAGGAGGAAGAGTGTCGCCTGAAATGAAAAAGATAGATTTACCCGATTTAGATATAGTGTAAGGGTTTATGGTAATTTGACTTATTTTTTTGACTAGGTAAATGACTATGGACTAAATATATCGGGGCCTTTTTTTAATGGGTATCCATATATCGGGGTAATTTATCAAAAATATATTTATTTATTTACACGGTTTTAATACTAAGTCCACGATGAGAACCGCCACCACCACTAGTCTTCTAAATAATTCTTGATAACATATGAAACAACCCTAGAAGCAATCCTCCTTTATCATTAATCAGAATAGTTCATTAGATTTTCCACATTAGGATCTCTAAATTTTGATTGGAGACATTTTCCAGAATAGTACACATATTATTTGTATGGACTTGAGGATTCAGAATAGGCTTGACTACCACCCTCATCACTCTGCATATAAACCACATCATCCTGAAAAATATCATGAGAAACATCTTGAATTAGCCTCATCTTCAGAATCAGAACTAGAGCTAATAGTATGCTTAAGAAGAGGATTTTAGTCCTTTTTGAAGTATTAGTCACCCAACCCTACTTGTTTACAATATTTCCGATTACCTTCTTCTGAGGTCCAAAATTCATCTTCTTCTTGGCTCAGCACTCTCGATATCCTGAGGTAGAATAATCTATTAGTAGATCGTTTGTTAACATAAGCACCACTAGTATGATTGAAAATAGAGAAATGTTCACACCTAGGTGGTTTCCAAGTATACTCAATAGGTATATTCTTAAGAAATTACCCATCAATCACTAAACGAATTTCATCAGGAAAATCACTATCAGTAGAAATCTCAACAATCAACCCCCAAACCAGGAGGATTTCATAAATATAATTGAACCTTTCTCAACAATATCCAAACATGAATTATCTTTAGAAACAATTTATTCGACATATAGAAAGAACCATCATCTAGACAAGCTGAATTAACTTCCGCATAATCAAAATCAATCACAAACACAAACTCACCATGGATTATCGTTTGGAAATACATTTGGGTTTCCAAGCTTTTTTCACATCATTCATGACCATCTGAAATGACAGCTTGTTACCAACAAAAATACCGATAAGTAAATCTTCACAACTCTTGAAATCACATGCAAAATTAATAAAAACATTTGCAGATAACTTCTCATCAAATATCACTAGATTCAGAAACTTCATGCCGTCAACAAGAATAAAACCCTTTTACCATGAATTTTTTTAGTCCAATCTTCTGAAGAACCACCGCCACTAGTTGGTTTTGAACATACACTAGAAGCAAAATTCCTGCCGCCAGGGGAAATAAAATTTCTTGATCTACCATGTGTTTATGGGTGAAAATCATTTCTGCCGATTTTGGTAATTTCGGTAGGTGAGTGAGAAACAGATCTAAACCCTAAACAAATGTACTGCACGGGAGTACTTTAGATTCGAGAGATCAATCCGTACAACTCCGGCCTAAACCAAGAAATGGTCGTTCCGGATTTGCTTCGGTCACAAAGAGGAGGAGAAGGGCTGGTTTAGGGAGGGAAGCGAAGAGAGTGTTGAGACCAGAACAGTTATGGAAGAGTATTACTTGACTTGTATCAGAAGGTGAAAGCTTTTGGGAAAGCTAGCAAAGTTTCCTTTCTGAGTATTGTATTTCTCCTGACCAAAAACTTGTTGTCTTGGTGGAAATAGGTAAGACCTATTTATACAAGTCTAAGTGAAACGTACTCTGGCCTCGTAAGAAAAAGAAACGGATGAGTTAAATGGAAAGAGGTGGTAACGCCTAGTATTGATGGAATTTGATGGAATTGATGTTCCATAATGAAAGAGTGTTTCACCATTACTTCCTGCATTTACTAACTGTTTTATTCTTAATACACTGTCTTGAAACGGGCATTTGTGTATGCCGCACGATGTAAACCGCCAAACCAAAACCCTAAAGAGCATCCCCCAGTTTGTGACATATATTGATGTCTCGAGTGTTTTCGTGGAAAATATGTAGCATGTCGCTGGTGTTTGATAAGTTGAGCTTGAGAGATGTGTCGGCTCAGTGGCGACCTTCAACGGTCGAGATTTTGCATCTTGAGAGGAATCATGGCCTTTGATGTAGGTGTGGCATGCCAAAGTGCAAGGGTCGCATGGCATGTTCCAATGGCTTGTGTGGAATGCCTTGGATGTAGGTTGCGCATCGGGTGCAGGTGGCAATGCCAAAATGCAAGTGTTGCATGGCATGTGCCAATGGCGCGCGTAGAGGCTTTGGCCCTAGGTTTGCACGGCTTGGCATGCTAGGTTGCAAGGGTCGCTCGACATCTGCCAATGGCGCGTGTAGCAGCTTGGCCCTAGGTTTGCACGTCTAGTCATGCGAGGTCGCAAGCGTCGCTTGGCATGTGCCAGTGGCGCGTGTGGTGGCTTGGCCCTAGGTTTGCACGTCTTGGCATGCTAGGCCGCAAGCGTCGCCTGGCATGTGCCAATGGCGCGTGTGGCGGCTAGGCAAGCTAGATCGCAAGCGTTGCCTGGCATGTGCCAATGGCGCGCTTGGCATGCTAGGTCGCAAGCGTCGCTTGGCATGTGCTAATGGCGCGTGTGACGGCTTGGCCCTAGGTTTGCACGGCTTGGCATGCTAGGTCGCAAGCGTCGCTTGCCATGTGCCAATGGCACGTGTGGCGGATTGGCCCTAGGTTTGCACGGCTTGGCATGCAAGGTCGCAAGCGTCGCTTGGCATTTGCCAATGGCGCGTGTGGCGGCTTGGCCCTAGGTTTGCACGTCTTCGCATGCTAGGTCGCAAGCGTCGCTTGGCATGTGCCAATGGCGCGTGTGGAGGATTGGCCCTAGGTTTGCACAGCTTGGCATGCTAGGTTGCAAGGGTCGCTCGGCATGTGCCAATGGCGCGTGTAGCGGCTTGGCCCTAGGTTTGCACGGCTAGTAATGCGAGGTCGCAAGCGTCGCTTTGCATGTGCCAATGGCGCGTGTGGCGGCTTGGCCCTAGGTTTGCACGGCTAGGCATGCTAGGTCGCAAGCGTTGCTTGGCATGTTCCAATGACACACTTGGCATGATCGCAAGCGTCGCTTGGCATGTGCTAATGGGGTGTGGCGGCTTGGCCCTAGGTTTGCACGGCTTGGCATGCTAGGTCGCAAGCGTCGCTTGGCATGTGCCAATGGCGCGTGTGGCGGCTTGGCCCTAGTTTGCACGGCTTGGCATGCTAGGTCGCAACGTCGCTTGGCATGTGCCAATGGCGCGTGTGGCGGCTTGGCCCTAGGTTTGCACGTCTTGGCATGCCAGGTCGCAAGCGTCGCTTGGCATGTACCAATGGCGCTGTGGCGGCTTGGCCCTAGGTTTGCACGGCTTGCATGCTAGGTCGCAAGCGTCGCTTGGCATGTGCCAATGGCGCGTGTGGCGGCTTGGCCCTAGGTTTGCACGGCTTGGCATGCTAGTCGCAAGCGTCGCTTGGCATGTGCCAATGGAGCGTGTGGCGGCTTGGCCCTAGGTTTGCACGGCTTGGCATGCTAGGTCGCAAGCGTCGCTTGGCATGTGCCAATGGTGCGTGTGGTGCAATGATTGTGCAGCTCGAATTTGGCACGGTTGTCGTGAAGCACAATGATTGTGCGGCTTGATTTTGGCATGGTTGCCATGATGCGCAGTGATTGTGCGGCTTTGGTTTTGGCATTTGCCATGATGCGCAGCGATTGTGCGGCTTTGGTTTTGGAATAGTTGCCATGATGCGCAGCGATTGCGCGGCTTTGGTTTTGGCATAGTTGTCATGATCCACAGCGATTGTGCGGCTTTGTTTTTGGCGCAGTTGCCATGATGCGTAACGATTGTGCGGCTTTGGTTTTGGCATAGTTGCCATGATGCGCAGCGATTGTGCGGCTTTGGTTTTGGCATAGTTTCCATGATGCGCAGCGATTGTGCGGCTTAGGGTTTTGTGTGTCGAAACCCTAGTTTAGCATTTGAAAAAAGATACCCTGGTAATTTTTTACATAAGTGCATTAAATGTTCTAATAAATGTGTTTAGCGTCACCGGTGATGTCATGCTATGCGTAAGGTTTTACGATTTTACCCCTTGTCTAAAAACCACCATCAACATTAAGTCCCCTGCTTAGCTTGGAACATGGGCCTTGTTGCAAGGTAAGCATAAGATGGTGACAGACGAGGATAGAACTGAGACAGTAAGTCGTGAAAGATGTCTAAGGAGACTTGTTTGACCTTTTTCGATATGTAAGTAGAATTCGCAATCCTTGCATCTGGTAGCTTTGTATAAATCCCAGTCGTTTATGTGTCTTTGTGGTCAGGCTTTGGAGCGCGAGGCGGAGCTGCGAGCATAGACTTGGTGTGAGAGGGACTTGTCAGCATCAAGGAGCTTGAAACGGGTGTGGGCCATCTGGCTGGCATGGTGTTGGCAAAGGAGAGCATGGCTGGTGTTTGGAAAGTAGGCGCTTGGTAGAGCCGGTGTTAGCAAGGGAGATGCGTATGCTTTGGGAGTGGCGAGATTTTTCCTTGCGGGCCCGATTGCCTTCCTTCACGCACGGCTTTAATCAAGACATTCTTTCATCATTCAAAATCCGGAAGCGTTACACCCGTCATTTCTTCTTTCCTTTCTTCTTTTTTAGGGTTTGTATAATATATATATATACTGCTGGTGAAATTGCGTCGTCTTCCTCTTTCCAGTGATTCTAGGTAGGGTAAACCCTGTTCTTCTCTTGATACCGTGATGGCGTCTCCTAGTAATGGTGGCACCGCCAGGTCTTTGGAGAGATGTCGTGGGGTTGATGGAGGCCGGTCCTCCTATCATGAGAAGTTGTTGGACAGGATCGGGTCACTGTTTTGCGAAATCAGAGCAATCATCCAGGATATTCCTTCCGTCTACCCATGCGAGATACAGGCGAAAGCCCAGACTTCTATGGATTTCGACATGGGTGAGTCAGGGGATCTTCCTCAAAAAGCTACTGAGAAATTTTCTGAGACGTACGACGGAAATTTTGCTGGTGATGCTGGGGAAATCATGGTGGCGCATATCAGATCAACTGCTGGAGCGGAAGCCAGGAAGGGATTGGACATCGCTGCTGCTGGGACGGTGTCCAGGTGGGACATGGAGGCAGTTGTTGTTGACACGCCTTTCTTGTGGAATCTTTGCTGCCTGATGGATTGCCGGGGAAAGTGTCTGAAGCAGCTTAAATAGGGGCGCCAGGGATTCGAGTCTTTGCTGGCGAATAGTTTTTCTCTTTTGCTGTTTTTTTTTTCTTGTCGCTTAGTTGTTTTGACGTTTTGCAATCCCCATTTTTGTATCCATGCTGAACTTCTTGTGGCTTCATACTGAATAAAACTTATAAACCCGAGACTTTTATCGGAAAGGATTGTCTTGATTTCCGTGTTGTCTTTATTGGAGCATCCAGTTGACTGAAAGTGGTCTTCTTGATATGGTTTTGATTTCGGATTAGTTTGGATGGGTAAAAATGAATTTTTTTTTTTTATTCGGAGATTTTACTGGAGGGAAAAGATAAGATTGCTTAGTAAAAGAAAACTGGAATCCTGGTAGATAAATGCAAGTGGTGCATTTATCTCGGGGGAATACAATTGTAATGGTGAAAAGGGAAATTGCTGAAGGAAATATCAAAGAGTGGATGTCGGAAAGTGAGGTAGTGTGGCATTTCAGGTACTGAAGGGATCGATCCATCGTGAGTGGACCACCACACCTTCCAGTTTGTCCGTGTTGATGAGCTTGCAATAACCGCCTAGAAGGATTTCGTCCACCAGATATGGTTCGTCCTCCTTTCCTTCAGGAGGGCTCTTTCGAACCGTCATATTCACTGTCATCTTTCCGACTTGAAACGAGGAAGCCCTGACCACCATATCTCCGATCTTGAACGGGTTTGGTTGTTGTGCAATTGCTCGGTTCCTGTTTTCGTCATCTTCAAGGGCAATTTTCAAGTCCTTGGCGAAACACTTGAAGGGCCCGGCATTCCATTCACACCTTTTGACGGCATCGCGCTTGGTAATCGTGTCGAGTCCCCATGACAGGTTATGACGAGAAATGACTGACTGTATAGAGGATTGTTCAGTCAGACTTACTTGAGTTAGGAGCTCGTGAGATAGCGCCGGCAGGTTTCCTCCAAGCAATTGAGTTTTGTCAGTAGGTTGTTGACACAACAACAAGTCGGACGGTTTGTTGGATACTCTTTCGGGTGTCGATACGGGCAGAGGGGATGTCCCTAGTTTTGTCTTGTTGTCGAGTATCCACGGGCGTCCCAGGACCATGTCGTAACTCAATTCTTTGACAATGTGGAACCTCCCATATGTTGCAGTATTTCCCACGCTGGCTTCGATATTGACGTAGCCGGGTGTGTTTAGGTTTCTTCCCTCAAGGTCCTTGATAGCTGATGGGGAATGGACAGTCTCTTGCTTTGTTATTCCTGCTGCTTTCAGGGTCTTGAAATCAACAATGTTGAATCCTGAGGCTGCGTCGATTAGTGTGTTGTTGAACTTGGTGTTCTTCAAATAGACCGTAGTTAGAAGTCCCAAGTTGCGCTTCTCAGTAGCATCATTGGGGAAGACTTGCGCCTTTAGAGCGGCTTCTGTAGCAGGAAGAAGTCGTTTGCCAGATACTACGTGGTTGAGGGCCGCGAAAATATCTTGGCGTTGTGCCCTGGAGAAATAGAGGATTTCGCATACGTGCTGCATTATGGACTGCACAGTTTCATGTACGGAGTCCCCAGAGATTCCACAATTCCTTACGGGGAGCGGGTCTCTATGTACTCCTTCGTTTCCTAGACGAATCTCTCATGGTTCCACCTTTTCCTTGAAAATGTGCTTCAATTTGTTGCAGTCGCTGGTCGGGTGACTGACGAATCTATGGTAGTGGCAGTATTTGGGATTTGCCATTTCGGCCTCGGTTGGTGGGCGTCTGAGTGATGGCAGTCTGATGACATCATCTTGAACCTACGCTTCTAAGAATTCGATTACTTCCTCGATTGGAAACGGGAAGTCTAGGTCGTCCTCTCTTGTTTCATGACGGGAACCAGGAGCCTTAGTCGTAGCTTTCCGTGGCGGAGCTGCCCGTCGTGTCGGGGTCGCGCGTTTAGGGTATTGGTCTATCATTGGCGCCTTCCTCTTTCCTCTTTCGTCCACGCGGTGTTGTACGACTTTTTGAGGAGGCGCGCACTTCTCCGAACTTCACGCACCTCTACATCTATGGATGGTCTGGTTCTTTCTAATAAAGTCGATGCTGTCGTGGCTGATCGTTTGGAAGCTTCATGGAGTTCGGAGAACGTTTGGAATCGTAGGTTCTCCAGTAAGGCGCGGTAGATGGGAGTCATGCCGTTGATGCATGAATTCACCAGTTGTTGTTCAGTCACATTCGGATCGTGGCAGTCCAGTGCTTGGATCCTGAATTTCTTGACAAAATCATTTGGATGTTCGTCATTTTGTTGGAACATCCTCCCTAGTTCCGAGAGAGTGACTTGTTCACACACGAATAAATATTTCCTGTACAATGACGTAACCATTTTACCCCAATTGCGGATGTTTCCTGGTGTGATATTGTTGTACCACGTGTATGCTCTTCTATTAAGCGATTTTGAAAACTCTCTTAGGCGGAGAATGTGGTTGTACTCATGTTCGCCCAAGGCTTCCAGGAATCGCGAGATATCTTCCCGTGCATTGTCGGTTCCATCATATAAAGCGAATTGAGGGGACGAGTACCCTCTTGGGAGGGGAATTCTCTGGATCTCGATTGGGTAAGGAGGTTGGTGTTGATGCGTATTCGTCTCGTCGTTTTTGATCCGATTCTGGAGAAGCCGTTCCAAATCTTCTCGTTTGAAAAAGTTGGACGGATGATTTCTTTTTTATTGAGGCTCCAACACGAATTTCTTCGCCTGTGTCAGTGCGCTCTGCTGAGGTGCTGGCTCCAGGTTCATTGGGAGTATCTGTCCTTGACTCGGGTTGGCGTAGTCCCCACAGGGTTGAGGTGTTGACCTCGGGGTTTTTGGGAGTATCTGTCCTTGACTCGGGTTGACATAATTCCCGTGGCAGCCGTTCCGTTAAGGCTTTGAGAAAAACAAGCACCTCTTTCTGGGTTGAAACCATGTCTGTCTGGGCCCTAGCAAGAACCTCTTGTCTCTCAATCAAATCGGCGATGGTGATGTAAGATCTGGATCCCCTGTTTTCTTGCCCTGGTGGTGGAGTAGACGTTGTTCGGGTGGCGGTCAGAGGTGACACGCTTGCTGAAGCGTTAGGGGTAGTAGCGGCGGCTTGAGCTCTGGTGATTGGTGGTGTAACACTTGAAGGAGTACCTTCTATACCACTCGGGTTAGCGGATTGCGCACGAGCATTCGGAATGGAGGCGTCTCTGACTCTGGTGACGGGTGGTGTAACGCTGAAAGGGGTGTTTTCCGTGTTGCTAAGGTCGGCAAGTGATGTAGCAGTGCCAATGGAAGAACCGTCAGTGCCAGGAGCGATCTCCATACTGATGTTTACGGAGTTTGTTGCGGATCCAGACCTTAGTTCTACCATGCTGAAAGAATAGAACCAGGAAGACAATATCGCAACCGTGAATTAACTTTACAACTGAGAGATTGATCTCCCACTGTGGTCGCTAATTGTTTATGGGTGAAAATCGTTTCTGTCGATGTTGGTAATTTCGGTAGGTGAGTGAGAAACATATCTAAACCCTAAACAAATGTACTGCGCCGGAGTGCTTTAGATTCGAGAGATCAATCTGTACAACTCCGGCCTAAACCAAGAAATGGTCGTTCCGGATTTGCTTCGATCACAAAGAGGAGGAGAAGGGCTGGTTTAGGGAGGGAAGCGAAGAGAGTGTTGAGACCAGAACAGTTCTGGAAGAATATTACTTGACTTGTATCTGAAGGTGAAGTCTTTTGGGAAAGCTAGCAAAGTTTCCTTTCTGAGTATTGTATTTCTCCTGACCAAAAACTTGTTGTCTTGGTGGAAATAGGTAAGACTTATTTATACAAGTCTAAGTGAAACGTACTCTGGCCTCGTAAGAAAAAGAAACAGATGAGTTAAATGGGAAGAGGTGGTAACGCCTGGTATTGATGGAATTTGATGGAATTGATGTTCCATAATGAAACAGCGTTTCACCATTACTTCCTGCATTTACTAACCGTTTTATTCTTAATACACTGTCTTGAAACGGGCATTTGTGTATGTCGCATGCTGTAAACCGCCAAACCAAAACCCTAAAGAGCATCCCCCAGTTTGTGACATGTATTGATGTCTCGAGTGTTTTCATGAAAAACGTGTAGCATGTCGCTGGTGTTTGATAATTTGAGCTTGAGAGATGCGCCGGCTCAGTGGCGACCTTCGACGGTCGAAATTTTGCATCTTGAGAGGAATCGTGGCCTTTGATGTAGGCGCGGCATGCCAAAGTGCAAGGGTCACATGGCATGTGCCAATGGCTTGTGCGAAATGCCTTGGTTGTAGGTTGTGCATCGGGTGCAGGTGGAAATGCCAAAATGCAAGTGTTGCATGGCATGTGCCAATGGCGCTCGTAGCGGCTTTGGCCCTAGGTTTGCACGACTTGGCATGCTAGGTTACAAGGGTCGATCGGCATGTGCCAATGGCGCGTGTGGCGGCTGGGCCCTAGGTTTGCACGGCTACGCATGCTAGGTCGCAAGCGTCGCTTGGCATGTGCCAATGGCGCGTGTGGCGGCTTGGCCCTAGGTTTGCACGGCTTGGCATGCTAGGTCGCAAGAGTTGCTTGGCATGTGCCAATGGCGCGTGTGGCGGCTTGGCCCTAGGTTTGCACGGCTTGGCATTCTAGGTTGCAAGTGTCGCTTGGCATGTGCCAATGGCGCGTGTGGCGGTTTGGCCCTATGTTTGCACGGATTGGCATGCTAGGTCGCAAGCGTCGCTTGGCATGTGCCAATGGCGCGTGTGGTGGATTGGCCCTAGGTTTGGACGGCTTGGCATGCTAGGTCGCACCCGTCGCTTGGCATGTGCCAATGGCGCGTGTGGAGGCTTGGCCCTATGTTTGCACGGCTTGGCATTCTAGGTCGCAAGCGTCGCTTGGCATGTGCCAATGGCGCGTGTGGTGGCTTGGCCCTAGGTTTGCACGGCTTGGCATGCTAGGCCGCAAGCGTCGCCTGGCATGTGCCAATGGCGCGTGTGGCGGCTTGGCCCTAGGTTTTCACGACTTGGCATGTTAGGTCGCAAGCGTCGCTTGGCATGTGCCAATGGCGCATGTGGAGGCTTGGCCCTAGGTTTGCACGGCTTGGCATGCTAGGTCGCAAGCGTCGCTTAGCATGTGCCAATGGCGCGTATGGAGGCTTGGCCCTAGGTTTGCACGGCTTGGCATGCTAGGTCGCAAGCATCGCTTGGCATGTGTCAATGGCGCTTGTGGCGCAATGATTGTGCAGCTCGAATTTGGCACGGTTGCCGTGAAGCGCAATGATTGTGCGGCTTGGTTTTGGCATGGTTTCCATGATGCGCAGCGATTGTGCGGCTTTGGTTTTGGCATAGTTGTCATGATGCGCAGCGATTGTGCGGCTTTGGTTTTGGCATAGTTTCCATGATGCGCAGCGATTGTGCGGCTTTGGTTTTGGCATAGTTGCCATGATGCGCAACGATTGTGCGGCTTAGGGTTTTGTGTGTCGAAACCCTAGTTTAGCATTTGAAAAAAGATACCCTGGTAATTTTTTACATAAGTGCATTAAATGTTCTAATAAATGTGTTTAGCGTCACCGGTGACGTCATGCTATGCGTAAGGTTTTACGATTTTACCCCTTGTCTAAAAACCACCATCAACACCATGATATCCCAAAATCGAACCCTCTACCACTTAGGAGGAAGGAGGTAAAGATTAATGACCGGAAGAAGACTATCATAACGTCGTCAACGGTTTTTGAATACTCAAAAGGAAAAAAAAAACAAACACAATAAATCTCCACCCATAACTTCTCTCTCCTCTCTCCTCCTTTTTTATTGTTAAGGCACATGTTTTTACACAACAGAATTAAAACCTTTTTACCATCTCTTTCGTAGAATTGCTAGAGCTCAACATATCTTGGCGAGATTGGAGTATACCCAGATTAATGGGGTATACCCAGATTTATATGGACATATTTCCCTTACTAAGGGGAGGCCAATATGGGTGAAGTTATAATACTACTCTTACCTTTTATAATTCTAATTACCCTATATCAGTTTTATTCTTTTCATTTCATCTTCCTTCTCTTCTTCTTCTCCTCCACAACCATACCGGCTCTCCATCACTTCACCGTCAAAACTCGTCGATTAATTTGTCGTAATCGTCGAAAATTACTATTAATCTTTAAAAATGGAGGCACTACCGTCGAGGACTAGTAAGATGAAACAAATAAATAGAATGCGCAATGAATTTAACCCCGGAATTGTTTTGTTAGTTCAAAAGAAAGAGAATAAAAAAGCGGTTGAAGAAGAAGAAATAAAAGCCGCTGAAAAAGGAGATATGACGCGATTGAGAAAGTAAGGGCCTACTTAAACTCACTCCAGTACTTGAATTTCATGTTTGCATGTCAAATTAGGTCAGAAAAATCAAAATTGTGAATTTGTAGTTATTCAGCCGGCAAGGTGTTTGTTCCACGACCTTGCCGACATTTCATAGCTAGGTTTAGTCGGCCACAACCATACCGTCTCTCCATCACACCACCGTCAAAACTCGTCGATTAATTTGTCGTAATCGTCGAAAATTCTGATTAATCTTAAAAATGGAGGCACTACCGTCGAGGAATAGTAAGATGAAACAAACAAATAGAATGCGCAATGAATTTAACCCCGGAATTGTTTTGTTAGTTCAAAAGAAAGAGAAGAAAAAAGCGGTTGAAGAAGAAGAAATAAAAGCCGCTGAAAAGGAGATGTGACGCGATTGAGAAAGTAAGGGCCTACTTAAACT
This sequence comes from Papaver somniferum, assembly GCF_003573695.1. Lineage (NCBI taxonomy): Eukaryota > Viridiplantae > Streptophyta > Magnoliopsida > Ranunculales > Papaveraceae > Papaver > Papaver somniferum. Next base: position 222,259,023 of record NC_039358.1, read on the forward strand.
CACTCCAGTACTTGAATTTCATGTTTGCATGTCAAATTAGGTCAGAAAAATCAAAATTGTGAATTTGCAGTTATTCAGCCGGCAAGGTGTTTGTTCCACGACCTTGCCGACATTTCATAGCTTGGTTTAGTCGGAAAGCTCTTAGGTTGAAGATCTTGCCGGCTACTTAGTATTTGTAACTGCTACTTGCAGGCTCGGCAAGGTATTCAACCTAGGACCCTGCCGGCGTCAGTTTTTTTTAGCTAGTGGGTTATAAATTTGTACCCTGCCGGCTGTATTTTAATTTTTTAGTATCTCCTGATGCCTTGAATTTTGAAAGTCGGAATGGTATTTGAATACCACTCTGCCAACTTTATGTTAGCCGGCATTTTTTTGATTATAGATCCTGCCGACTATTGATGTTGAAAATCCTGTGTTCAAGTTGTTATAAGCCGGCAGGTTATTGCAATAAGACTCTGCCGATTATACTTTAACCGGCATGTAGTTCAGATATCGACCCTTCCGACTTTTGTGTAGCCGGCAAGGTTATATTTGTCGACCCTGCCGACTATTGAATGATTCTCAACCACAATCGAAACCAAGTGATTCGGATGAAACTCCAGATGAAGACCAATCAATTCCATCTGGTAGAAAAGGTGATGATGATGATGTTGATGAAAGAACTCTGGCTGCTGGAGGAGGCAACAATGATGATGATGATGGTGATCAAGATATGCTACCTGTTGGAGGAGGTAGTGATGATGATGATGATGGTAATGGAGATAAAGATAAGGATATCGAAGATGAAATTGTTGAAGAGGCAGTGGAAGAAGAATAAGAAGAAGAATAAGAAGAAGAAGGAGGAGGAGGAGGAGATGGAGAAAAAACTCAAGCTAATGTTCAACAAACCCAAGCTTCAAATTCAACTGAAACCGGAAAAAAGAAGAGGGTTATCACTAAACCAGCTGATTCCCACATGCCTTCCCCTCACTTGATGGTTAGACTGAAACCAGGTGATCTTCCAAAGGGGACCCCATAAGATGGTGGAGATGTTCTTTTTGGATACAAAGACTCATGGGCATGTCAAATCCATAATACTATCGTAAGTAATTTGAATCCTTCTTTGTTTTTTATTTAAGTGTATCTATCTTAAATTCACGTTAAGTGTTTGTATTTCTTTTCTTTTCATTTTTTTTTTGTACTTAGGATCACAAGCATGCCATCCGTCTCATGAGGCGCCAAGCTTCATGTTCAGTGACTAAGAATTGGAATCTTGAGGATGAATGTGACGAGGTGAAAGCGATTGTCAAGAACTCCGGGTTGTGGCCTGCGGTGGAGACTTCGAATATTGAGCATGATAGAGTTACCGTATCTGCATTCTGTGAGAGGTTTTATGGAGAGACTGATACAATGTTATTTCCATTCGGTGAGATGGTGATAACTCCCGATGATGCTCATCAAATTCTAGGCCTCGAGGTTGAGGGAAAAGCAATCAGTGAGGGCTTCGATAATGGAATTTCTTGGGAGAACATCTTCAAATTGAGCAAGAAACTGTTCGGTTGGGATCAGATTGAGACGGAGTCTATGCTTGTGATGAAGGATGGTCATCTAAGCAAGAAGTTTAATCTGAAGAAGTTGAGGGACACATTATCTGGGACCAAGAAAATCAATGATGAGGAAGGAAGGGTGGACTTGGTGCAAATCAATGCTACTGCGTCAGCTTATTTGTTATACGTCCTGGGAAAATGTATCTTCCCCGACAGTTCCGGAAGCTTGGTCAACGTCAGGTATATGCAATTATTGGATCCCTTAGATAAGATGCATGAGTATTCTTGGGGTACTGCGATGGTCTCCTTCTTGAAAAATGATTTGAAAAAGGGTTCAAGGGCACTCACTGCGCAAGTTAACGGAAATATATGTCTCTTCCAGGTAATTTTATGGTCTAAATCATTTATATTTGCAAAATTCTCGTAAGATAAGATTCTTACTAAACTTTGTGTTTGCATAGGTTTGGATATGAGCACTTCCCTACTTTGGTGAAAGCCAACTCCTACATCAAAGTGCATGAGAATGTTGCGATTGATAAGCCAAGAGGGCAAAGATACAGTTTTAAGGGTGGTCAGGATAAGGAAATGCCGCAACAGCTTATCAAAATCCGAATCGCCATCGACAAATTGACTGCGTATGAGGTAATATTTGATCTGTATCGAGATGCTATAAATCAAGGTTTAATCCAAAGTAGAGATGATGTTACATTATACTACGGACCCTTGTTGTGCTCCCATGGATTTTCAATATACGATCCACATCGGGTAATGCGACAATTGGGTTACGTCCAAGAAGAACCTCATTTCAATGCTGAGCCGTTCTTTAATGTGTTAAGGTATGACTGAAGCGCGTCCCAAAAAATATTAACGTCGCTTACGCTCCACCGCCAGTTCTAGAACATTGGAACGGAAGACGTGGTTGTAAAGTCGATACGAGTCTTTTGGACGAGGTGACAGAAGGTCATGAATCTCATGAGAAATACATGACGTGGTACTTGGGTTGGGCTCGTCCTACTGTGATTAGGGAACCGACTTGTGAAGAATTGGCTCGTAAGAGGAAGATGGCATCGAAAGATCCAGCAATAAGTATTAAGTTCTTTGTAAGTATTTTAGAGTTGCTCTTACTGTTTTAAAATTACATTATTGAGTCATTCTATTAATTTTTTGTTGTTTAATTGAAAATAGAAGGAGCATTTGAAGACCTTTGTAAAGGTGTTGTGTTGCGCGAGAGACATAGGAGAGCCTTTGTCGATTGAAGAGCAAAGCAAACACATTGACTATGCTAGCAATGTTGACAATGAGGATGCCTATGAATTGTTCAAGCAAGCTGATGTTCAAGTAAAGAGGGAAGAAAAATCCAGGAGGGAAGCACAAGCCAAGATGAATGCTGACAAAAAGAGGTCTCGTTCCCGTGGTGATCGTAGTAGTGGTAGTGGTGGTGGTCGTGATAATGCTAAACGGGGTGGTGGTGGTGGTCATGGTGGTAAATGAATGCATTCCTAATTTATATCTTTATGTTGTGGTAGACAAATGTTAAGGTTAACGGTTGGAAAAATGTTTTTTTTAAGGTTTATGGGATATGTTTTCGTATTTTTGACAAAAAGTGTTGGATTTCTAGTTGTTGAATGAACGGTTTGTTTAGCTATGTAAAGTTCCAATAGTTCCGCCGGCATGTTTTTTTTAAGTTACATTGCCTACTACACCAGGGCCGGCATGGTTGTGAATTATCAGACTGCCGGCCCTGATAGCAGAAATTATTTGCATACCAGGGTCGGCAAGGTAAGCAGATTAATACCCAGCCGACTGTTTTACAGCCAACAAGGTATTATGTTATCGACCCTGCCAACTATGGGTTGCATAAAATACCTTCTCCTGATGCCTAAAATCATCATAAGGTCGGCATGGTTATAAAGTATGACCTTGCCGACTATATCATAGCCGGCACGCTAATGTCCAAATACCTTTCAGAAGGTTATATAGAAGAAAATGAACTCCTGATGCCTAAAATCATCATAAGGTCGGCATGGTAACAAAATTTCGACCCTTCCGGCCAAACTCCATCTAACTCACCCAATAGATCTCTACATACAACAATGACATCATTTGATTCAAATGAAGATTTGGCAATCACCAAAGCTTGGTACGCGGAAACTCGAGTTAGACATTAGTTCTCTGTAAGGGTGGATGTCATAACCTTTTGGGCTAGGTTACACAACAAATTTAGGCAAGAGTTTGGGAATCCTGATGGAAGAAGTGTTCAACAAGTCCATGATAGGCACCTAGTCATCGAAAATGCGATACTTGCTTATTTAGCTCTCCAACCCCGGATTTTCAACGCTACCAACTTCAACTTGTCCATTGAGCAATTTGTAAGTGTTTTTGTGGTTTATTTTACGTGATCCATATTGTTTGTGTTTTGTTTTTGTAGCATGAAGTTGTCAAAGCGCGCTACTTGGAGGAAAAGGGGGAAGCATTCGCATTCGATGCAAGCTATGAATTCATGGTCTCCAAAATCCCGGAGTATGCCTGATGAGTGCTAAAAAGTGCATATTTCTATATATTTTTCTTGGCATTTAACTCAACTTTTGTGCATTAATTCTACATTTTATCCCATATTCTGTATTTTCATTGTTTTCAAGAATAAATATTTTTATTAATTAATTTTGCATTTTTAGGTTGTAAATAAAGTTTGGATGAATTATGGAGCAAAAAGAGCAGAAAAGTGGTGGAAGGCAAGAGGAATCACACAAGGAAGCCGCGAAGAATGTTGTGCGCAAGACCAAAAGGCTAGAACTGGGATTGAAGAGGAAGAATTGTTCTTAAAGAAGATATGGGCTTGGCATAGCCAAGGCCCAAACCCCTCACCCAAACCCATTTCCAATATCCATGCCCGCCTTCATCTTCAGCCGTCAGATTGGATCATCTCAGCATCCTACGGTCGCTTCATCATAGTGCATCAAAATCTGAAGCTCATATCAAACACTATAGCACCTAACTCCATCTTGAGCCGTCAATTTCGTTGTACTTCCGCATCCAACGGTCGCTCCTCGCTTCCTTCCATCTCGCCGTTAGATCGATCCACCATCTCCACATCCCACGTCTCATCCTCGTTGTCCCCGACACACACCTACATCCCAAGTCGAGCAGCAAACCAAACACTCCCTTATTCCCAAAACCATCGATCTCATCTTCTCCCTCACCTCTGCAGAACCACCACTCCCTGCCACCACCTTCTCCACTGCCTCAGCCACCTGCCACAGCTACCATCACCATCCTACCACTCTAACAACCAAAACCCATCATTACCCTAGTCTTCTACCCATCTATTTCATCAATCTCTCCTCTTTTCTATCTCTGAAAACCTAGGTGAGAGATTGATGAATTAGGTCGAGTTAGAAACGCAATTGGAAGGCATGGAGAGGAGCAGGAGAGTCAGAGAAGAAATGGGTCGACCTTCTTGAGTGATTTGTCACGTTAAATTAGGTAAAGTCGAACCCTAATTTCAACTGTTGAATTTGGGAATTTGGGGAAACCCTAAATTGATAAATTGGGTATAAATATGATGTGTGGGTGTGTGTTGTAACCATGCCTGGGCTAGCCAGAGCTTCACCCAAGAGGACTGGACTAGCCAGTTCCTCAACTTTATGTTCATGATGTTTTAATTCCATCTGCTAGGGTTTAGATGAAGCTCTAGTTTGTTACTTATTATTCATGCTAATGGAACTAATCATGTTGTGCTTAAATGTTTAAATTGAAACTCAGTCTTAGGGCTTCAACACTAGCCTTTCACAGTGAATGTCATGCATCCATTGTAGTTAGAACACTCCAGTGTTGTAGAACTGCAGCTCATGATTCATTACACATCTTGACCCTTTGATCAGCTGTGCCTTAAATAGACAGTTGATGCTTTGGAGAAGATACCTTAGTTGTTGTGATTGATTTATTCATATAGGAGTTACCTTAGATACACAAAAGACTTGCATCTCCCCTGTTATCAACTATAAGGACAAGGTTAGGATCACTAGTAGAATAACTAGTATAAGTTAGTGGTGGATTCACTGCCCTAGTACCTTCATTCTTAGTGTTTACACTCTGTGTTCTTTGGATCACCGCATTTGTTTCTTTATCACTGCCTTGGGCTCACTGCCACTGAAGTTCACATTCTTGTTTACTGTCACTGCTTAGTTTAGAATAGTTTAGGAAACTTCAACTTACACACACAAGTCTCTGTGGATCGACTCGCACTTGCACACACTACATTACGACACCGTGCACTTTCGGTTATAACATGTAGGCTTCTTATTCTCTTATTTTACACACATTCTCAAGCCTACCAAGTTTTTGGCGCCGCTGCCGGGGACTGGTGCTATGTAGTTGAAAAAAAAAACAAGAAAAAAAAAATTTAGTGTCTTTAGCTTTCTTGCTCTTGCTTTGCTGTTAGTGTAACCTTAGCTGCATCTTAGTTGTAATCTAGTTGTAACCTTAGCTGTAACCTTAACTTAGTATAACTGTTTTAGCTCTTTTAGTATTTTTATATTTTTAGCTGCAACTTTAACTTAGCCTTAGTATCTCTAACTTAGCCTTAGTGTCTCTAACTTAACCTTAGTGTCTTTGGCTGCATCTTTAACTTAGTTGTAAGCATATTGCATCATTGCATCACTGCATCTGCATTCCATTCACTGCATCTGCATCATTCATTGCATCTGCACCCCCAACTGCATCTGTAGTTGCATATTATCTTTCAAGCATCTTGGCCTTGCCAACTACAGCTGCAAACTGCACTGCTTTATGCAGTTTTCCTTTTTTTACCCTGCCTTTTCTGTGTACTGATCACACACAATGAGTGTCAGGTAGTTGGTGCTGCTGTTGTTTGTTTTCTGTTGCTGTGGAGTTGTTGCTGCTGGTGCTGAGCCTCTGGTGCTCTTGCTGTTGTTGCTGCAGCTGTGCTGCTACTTTCTTCTTCTCCCTGCTGGTGCTTGGGCCATTGCTACAGCCAGCCTCTGGTGTTCCTGCTGTTTTCCTTCTGTTGTTGTTGAGTTGCTGGTCTGAGCTTGTTGCTGAGAACCAAGCCCAACTGGGCTGTGCAACCAAACCGAGCAGCTGGGTTGTGCTTAAACAAGTAAGCCTAAACCCATTAAGAGAACCCAAACTGTGGGCTTCCATTTTTCTTGTGGGCTTGTAATTTATTTTACATTGGGCTTACTGTTTCTAATTTATTGTGGGCTTGAATTTAGTTTAACTGTTGTAACTAAACTGGACTGTGGACTTTTAAAACTGAAATTTCGGGTTTCAAAACCCAACAACAAACTTCCTAAAATAGTTTCAAAGCCCAACTGGGCCTGCAAATAAACTTGATTCAATAAAACCCAACTGAGTAACTGACCCAAATTTGAAAACCATCCTGCTGGGCTTGCTTCGTTCCCAAACTTTCCTGGTGGGCCTGATTTGAACATTTCGCTGGGCTTCATAACAAAATCAAACTGCTGGTCTCGGCTCAAGCTTCAAAAGTAAAAAATTTTCAAACAAACTTCCAACGCAACAGTTGGGCCTGTTCAAAACTTCCTTTTGGGCTGCACAATTCTCCCACCAATGTGGGCTTTCTCCTAACAACAAAACCAAAGTTTTTCTCCCAATATTAAAAACCAAATTTTTCTTTTTATATCCCAGTAAAACCAAAAGGAGTTTTCAAAACCCATAAAAATCAAATGTTTTTCATTCCCATCAAAACCAAAATTTTCCCATAAAAAACCAAAATTTTGAAAACCCAATAGTGGACTTTGTGCCTTTTCAATATGGGCCAACCTCGTGCTCTCCATGAATACATGTATCCCACAATAAAAATTCCATTATCATGTATTGTCTTACCTCAAACCAATAACCTTTTTAAAATAAATGCAAGCATGACACAAATACTTCCTACATTTCGAGGGTTCGATTCTGAGAACCCTTATACTCATGTAAGAGAGTTTGAACAAATTTGTCGGACTATGCAACCTGATCATGTGTCCGAAGACTCTCTGAAATTGCGTTTGTTTACATTTTCTCTAAAGGAAAGGGCCAAAACATGGTTTTACAATCTGAGACCGCAATCAATCACCACTTGGGACCAACTCACAAATCTCATAGGACCATCTCTATTCGTCGAAGTATTAATTGTTTTGTCCAGTTAGATGGAGAAACACTTTTTCATTATTTTGAATGGTTTAATGATTTTTTGTTTGAGTGTCCTCACCATGGCCTCGAGAAGTGGAGACTGGTCGCCATTCTTTATGAAGAACTAGACTTTAAGTCTCGAGCCTTGGTTGAATCTATGTGTAATGGTGAATTCATTGATAAAACGGTGGACGATGCATGGTCATTTCTAGCTGAAGTTGCAGAGAAAACCCATCAGTGGGAAACCAATAGGGAAACTAGGACCATGCCACATGATATGGGTAATCACCATGAGTCAGATGTTGATTTTCCCAATGAGCTTAATTCTGGATATAGTGTTTCATACCCTATTGCTGAAAATGTCAATCCATATTCACTTACTTTAGAGGCAGATGTATGGGCGGAAAACACTAATGGTTTTGACAAAATAGGATTTTCATGTATTTGTGATGATGATGATTATGACGATGTTATATTAGAAGAACATGTCTATGCTGAAAATGTTATGGAACCTTTGGGTTCAAATACATTAGGCTTTTCTACCCCGACCTTCATGAATGATGTTTCTTCTAGTATTCCATATACATGTGATGAGGCTATTGGTTTAGATATTGTGCAGTTATCCTGTGAAGAGCATGACTTAGGTAATGTTGAATCTTCTGTTGACACTAATGATCCTATGCATGAAAATATAGTTGATGTGTCTGATTCCATACTTAAGCCATAATATATTGCTTCTTTCGATGTTAATTTGGATATTTCGGATAACCATGATTCTGAATTTGGACTTGTGAAATTGTTTTGTGATGATGAGCATGCTACACAACTTGATTATGACTTAGAAAATGCTGATGTGACTGATAATATTGGTACTTTTTATCTCATGCATGTGAGAAACTTAGATGTCACCTTCTTTCCTAAGTCACAGATTGAGATTAGTCCACCCAACCTAGATATGGTTTGTAACAATATTGTAAAACCAACTTTTCTGAGAATACCTAATCTAGGCCTGGAACTGTGTGCCTCCCAAGTCCTCTTGGACTATTTTGCATCTAAATACAATACTTTTAAGGAGCCACAGTTAGAATATGCATGTTTGCCAGTCCCTAACAAAGTCCATTTCGAGTTATACCTTGTGCATGATGAACCCCCAAAACCGCGAGATTTTTTATCCAATAGTATATCTAGTGTAAAATCCAGGTTTAGGGGTAGCTCACTTGGTTGTTCACTCTCGCTCCCATTTCAGTCCAATTTTAGTGTTTTGAAAATGTCTATGTTTCAACACTTTGTCTTTTGGGTTGATCCTCAACTATTTAGACTATATGTATATAGTGAATTTTTGTATATAATCTTGAAGATTCAAAATCTTCAGGTTGAGTCACTTTGACTTGATTTCTTTTTCCATTTCTGTATATATTTTGCTACTCTATGGTGATCGCGGCTGAAATATGTTGGATTCTAACCATGAATAACGGAGTTCGGTTCTTTCTTTCGTCAAATCGGGTATTCTCTTTCCTTTTTCTCTACTCAGCATAATCCTCCTCGTATGTTTTATTATAATTCTTTTCATCTTTTGTTTTACTTGAGGACAAGTAAAATTCAGGTTTGGGGGTATTTGATGAGTGCTAGAAAGTGCATATTTCTATATATTTTTCTTAGCATTTAACTCATCTTTTGAGCACTAATTCTACATTTTATCCCATATTCTGTATTTTCATTATTTTCAAGAATAAATATTTTTATTAATTAATTTTTCATTTTTAGGTTGTAAATAAAGTTTGGATGAATTACGGAGCAAAAAGAGCAGAAAAGTGGTGGAAGCCAAGAGGAATCACACAAGGAAGCCGCGAAGAATGTTGTGCGCAAGACCAAAAGGCTAGAACTGGGCTTGAAGAGGAAGAATTGTTCTTAAAGAAGATATGGGCTTGGCATGCCCAAGGCCCAAACCCCTCACCCAAACCCATTTCCAATATCCATGCCCGCCTTCATCTTCAGCCGTCAGATTGGATCATCTCAGCATCCTACGGTCGCTTCATCATAGTGCATCAAAATCTGAAGCTCCTGTCAAACACTATAGCACCTAACTCCATCTTGAGACGTCAATTTCGTTGTACTTACGCATCCAACGGTCGCTCCTCGCTTCCTTCCATCTCGCCGTTAGATCGATCCACCATCTCCACATACCACGTCTCATCCTCGCTGTGCATCAACATTTGCTGTCCCCGACACACACCATAGTACCAAACACCTACATCCCAAGTCGAGCAGCAAACCAAACACTCCCTTCTTCCCAAAACCATCGATCTCATCTTCTCCCTCACCTCTACAGAACCACCACTCCCTACCACCACCTTCTCCACTGCCTCAGCCACCTGCCACAGCTACCATCACCATCCTACCACTCTAACAACCAAAACCCATCATTACCCTAGTCTTCTACCCATCTATTTCATCAATCTCTCCTCTTTTCTATCTCTGAAACCCTAGGTGAGAGATTGATGAATTAGGTCGAGTTAGAAACGTAATTGGAAGGCATGGAGAAGAGCAGGAGAGTCAGAGAAGAAATGGGTCGACCTTCTTGAGTGATTTGTCACATCAAATTAGGTAAATTCGAACCCTAATTTCAACTGTTGAATTTGGGAATTTGGGGAAACCCTAAATTGATAAATTGGGTATAAATATGATGTGTGGGTGTGTGTTGTAACCATGCCTGGGCTAGCCAGAGCTTCACCCAAGAGGACCGGACTAGCCAGTTCCTCAACTGTGTTATTTTCAATTGTTTTGCACTGTCAATTATGTTCATGATGTTTCAATTCCATCTGCTAGGGTTTAGATGAAGCTCTAGTGCTAATGGCATTAATCTTGGTGTGCTTAAATGTTTAAATTGAAACTCAATCTTAGGGCTTCAACACTAGCCTTTCACAGTGAATGTCATGCATCCATTGTAGTTAGAACACTCCAGTGTTGTAGAACTGCAGCTCATGATTCATTACACATCTTGACCCTTTGATCAGTTGTGCCTTAAATAGACAGTTGATGCTTTGGAGAAGATACCTTAGCTGTTGTGATTGATTTATTCATATAGGAGTTACCTTAGATACACAGAAGACTTGCATCTCCCCTGTTATCAACTATAAGGACAAGGTTAGGATCACTAGTAGAATAACTAGTATAAGTTAGTGGTGGATTCACTGCCCTAGTAACTTCATTCTTAGTGTTTACACTTTGTGTTCTTTGGCTCACCGCCTTTGTTTCTTTATCACTGCCTTGGGCTCACTGCCACTGAAGTTCACATTCTTGTTTACTGTCACTGCTTAGTTTAGAATAGTTTAGGAAACTTCAACTTACACACACAAGTCTCTGTGGATCGACTCGCACTTGCACACACTACATCACGACACCGTGCACTTGCGGTTATAACATGTAGGCTTCTTATTCTCTTATTTTACACACATTCCCAAGCCTACCAATGCCCCGGACTTCATGCAGGCCGGAGATGACTGAGATTCCTCCAACGAAGATTGATGGTTTTAGTGTAGGTTTTGTGGGTAGATCTCTATGTAAACCTTCACGAGACTATAACTCGTCCACTAGGGTCGCCTAGGGGTTCAAAGGCTTGATGCACATGCTAAGTGCATTCGTTTTTCCGTCGACAAGGAGTTAGATTTTATGTTTCAGTCAATGTAGTAACCAAAATTGCATGAATAAAGTGAATTACATCTTCCCATACTCTGTTTTCTGTTGGGTATAACTACAGGTCGGCAAGGTTATGTTGCCGACTTTTCAACAGCCAACAATGTTAGGAATTATTAGCATGCGACTTTTCAACGGCCGACAATGTTATTAATTATGTGCATGCCGACTATAAGATAGCTCGCATTGTAGGAAATATTTACATGCTAGCCGTAAGATTGCTGGCCCAATATAGTCGGCATATTCTTCATTCAAAGACACTTCCGGCCTAAAAAAATTCGGCGTCTTCTTCATCCGCATACCATGCCGGCTACACTTAGTCGGCACCTTATGCAAACGTAGACCATGCCGGCGAAACCTAGTCGGCACCTTATTCAAACGTCGACCTTTCACATTTTCAAAACCAATTTTTTGATCGAAATCGAACTCATAAGACAGATAAAAGGTTTAATCTACTGAATTCATAATTTCAAAATTTTAATCTAAACTCAATCAATTAACCTAATCAGAATTTTTATTGTTAATTAAACAAGGATATATTATCCATTTAGAAAATACAAGGTTAAGGGGTTACTTTTTTTACTTCAAAACGTCTTGGGTTTTTTCTCATTAGGTATACCCCAATTAATATGGGTATACCTCAATCAAGCCAGGAAACATATGCCGCAACGGTAAACAACAGTACTGAAAAACACAGTTTATGGTTTAGCAATGTATAATTCGGTAGTAGTTTAAATAAACATTTATAAAAACGTTTAAACTATCTCCAAAACGAGGATTTTATTTATTTCTCATTATTTCTCCAATTTTCTTTCGGAAATAATTTATATCTGGCGGGTTATATCGAATGAGAGAGCTGGATGCGACCCACACTAAACTCACCCCGCTAAACCACCGGGTTGGGAGGGGTCCCACCTCACTTTCTCATTTGACATAACCCGCGGGATGGATAGTAGTTCCGATTTTATTTCGCTTGATCTCATAACTGGAACTCCAAGTGGCTCCCGGATCCTCCTCGAATGCAATGTTGTACTCTTTATGTTTTCTGTATACAGTATTTGCTTTGCGACTCCTTTTAGGCTTGCCAACATTTACTTTTTTGCTTAATCATATTTTCATTAAGGGATTTCCAGAAGGCACCCCTGAAACAAGGAGCTTACACTAGATGCCACCCCATCTCACAGGATGCTATACATCCAAATGGCCCAACCTAACAAAATACTGAAAAATGACTGACACGGAGGCTCAAGGCACACCAAAAATGGAGGCCAGGACATCACTAGAATCTCCTCCAGCTAAGCTAACATCAAGCTTAGTCAACCTATTAGCCGAAATACCATTGATAGATACATTTTTGTGTCTGATTTGTCTCGATTCTATATATTGATAGTGCTCATTTTTGTACTTATTATGGTGTTTTATGTGTGTGCAGGTATTTTTGGCCAATAAACATTTTTGGAAAAATCGGCTCGAAAAGTTGTCTAAGGCACCCGGAGGACACCTGATATTTGGACTCTCACTATGGATAAGGGGTACCCAGTTGATAAGGGACAACCCACGGCAGCTACTATTCGCACTCCTACTCTGGTTAGGGGGCCACCCTTCTTCACCTTCGTTCAAATCATATTTTGGCGGGAAAACTTTGCAGACGGGAAGCAGATCAGGGTTCGCATTTTTGGGAGGATTTAAGGAGATTCAATCACGGAATTTTGGTGGATTGAACCTGTTAGAGCCTAACATGGTTGGTGTGTATATTTGGATCGACTATTTTGGGCTGAAAAACCATGTTGGAGCGAAACAGAGGAGGTGGATGTTTATCGAAGTTCTGTTGATGACTAGGAGGAGATTTAGTCGGAGTTTGACGTGGAGATGGATTGGGATTCATTTTATGAGTCAAACCAGGATTGTTATGAGCTTTAGATTCGATAAAACAGTGACAAATCTTCGGTTTGAGCGAAACAGGGAAGTGAAGTTATTATCGGACTTTATGGTTATATATATGGGAGTTGGCGAGATTCTAGAGAGGTTAACTATATTTGGGACTCTATCTTACCTTATTTGAGAAGTTTACAACTCACAGAACCGCGTAGAAAAGCTTGGCAGGGAAAGAAATCCCGAGACTTGAGGTGGAGGAAAAATAAGAATAGCCGAAGATTTCTTGAAGTTCAATCGACCTGTGGGCTATAAAAGGAGTTGATAGCTCATAGAAGGGTTACGTACACTTTGGGGGAAGTTTAGAAGAAGTTAGGGGAAGTTTAGAACACTACAAAGCCGCGAAATCGAAGTTGCAGGAAACCGGGTTCTGATGCTGCTGAAAAACACGAAGAACATAAGACCCATAAAACAGTCTTTTATTTTACAGCAGAAAGTTTATATCGTTCCTTGTAACAGTTCATATTGCAACAGTTCTCTGTAACAGTCAGTTTGTAACGCTCATAAACCGTTGCAAACTGTCTGCTTTATTAGTTTTCTCTTGTTTTTCACCCTTTTGAGCTATGAACACCTATTTTGTGCACGTGAATAATATGAGGAGCTAAACCCCTTAACTGAGGCAATGGAGGAAGCTATTTTTCCAACAATCATGTGGTAACGATTATTTAATTAATTTCTGCAATTCTTTTATGATTAATTGCATTGAATAAAAATTGAAATAATGATTTTTATCAACTTGTTGTGTTTTTACTTGATGGTGCATGCTTAGCTTAGGGCTCTTGATGTTCCATGCTTGAGATTAACAACTAGTGTTTTGAAAATCTACCATTGGCAATATTTTAGAATCACAATTTCTTTTGGAGCTATATTGTCTAGAATTGCATGATAATTATTAATATTGAATCACATGAAAAATTGGAAAATAGTGGAATCCTGAGTCTCAGTATTTTTAAAATCTTGATACAACCTTCTTTGAGTTTTCTATTTTAAAATATAATTCTAAAATCAAATCTCTACAAGTCTGAGAAACGAACTTCTTTTTACCACCACTTTCTACAACACATCAACCATCATTAAAAAACCTACAAATTTTATTCCACCTGGTTACAGCAAACCAAGGGATCTTGCCAGAAGCAAAAGCAGTAATGACAGCTCTAGAGTCGGTCCGAAAACAAACCTGACTAAAGTTAATCAACAAAGCCCACTGAGAAGTTTTTGTCCGATGCAGTTAACAGCAGAAGCCACTGAGAGTTACCAGTGATACAACCACACCAAATTCTCCTATCCACACCACAATCCACTATAGGAAAGCTCATTCACATCAAACGACATTAAGACACTCAACAGGGGTACACCACTCACCATTATGCAGCAAATCAGCCACTCTCAGATATTTATGCTGCAAAATATAAGAACTCAAATATACACTCCATTTCAAAGTTCAAACCGACCCAAAATAGTTGATCCACTCCCCCTTCTTATTTTTAATTTTGGCTTGAAGGAACTTTGACCATTTATCATCCCCATTCTGCATCTTCCACAACAACGTGAGTAAAGCTTGCCAACATATTTCTCTTAATATAAAGAAAACCTTGGTGGCATGCCCAAGAAGAGTAAGGCAGATTCCTGCTTGCCATTCATGGAACTACAAAGTGATTAATGAAGCCTACAACCTATCCAAGCCCTGCACCAATATTGGGACACACGATTTAGTGAACGATAATCACATTCATATTCTAAGAAACATTGATACCAATCTCATCCAAGGGAAAGTGGGTAATTTAGGGCTTCATATCCGCAATATTTACAGAAACCAAGTATGTCCCTGGAGCAGTAAGATGATTTATGTTCTGTTATTATCAGTATTAAAATGAAAGACCTATGTATGTAGACATGACATAGTAATGAAAGACCTGAAACCAATAAAAGGCTGAGAGTGTAACGAAAAGGTTGATTCTTGTTACTGGTGCCCTATGTAATCTGATGTTTAAATGAAAAAACAGATACATTGTACAAAATGATCATACCTTAAGATTCCCATTGGCCATTACATATTCCAGAGATTCCAACCATAAGTACCAACAACTTCGCAAGTTCCTCATACAATCATCCGTTGGATCAGCAATTTTCCCCACTACATTAGACACCAACTGATAAACCAATGTGATCGGAACCGGACCAGTTGTTATTTGCCTAGACAACCCAAATACTGCATACACAAATATAGATGTCGACCCAGAACCTATTCATCAAAACAAAAGTGACCATTTCAGAATCAAACCCATCCAAACACAACACCCAACTAAACAAAATTGAATGGTACACCTTTGTCCTGATTATTAGAGATAATTCAGTAAGGCAGTTGAATATGCAAACATAGAGAAACAACATTGATCAGAAAGGGGTGGAGAATATTGAGCCAGTTACGGAATTGCATTCAGATTCTTAGCAGAGATATGTAACCCACTGAAATGCGCTACTAAATCAAACTTAAATCAGGACATTGCAGAAGAGGGATGAAGATTCTACTTCCACTAATGAAATATCTATGAAAGACTTGAACAAACGCAATGTACATGCTTATCTTACAGGGTCTTATGACTGTGAATCATTTTAAATAGACTAACCCCAAACAAAATAAGCCTGTAATCGTCTCTTTGAGGCACCTCTATTTCCCTGTAGGAAACAACAAACCAAAGAACAACCCTTATGAACAAACCTAAGAACAATCATATGTCATAGGATCAAAAATCAAGTTTTCACACTGATATCCTCTGAATACAGATCAGGGTCATGAAAATCCATTTTCAGTCGTGATTCACCACATTCCTGACGAGAATTCAAGTATGTAAATCGTGATAACGTCGTTGCAAGTCCCACTCGTCCTGAACAATCAACCTAACATTGATTATCTCTCCACCGCTCACTCTAGCTAGACACGTCTATCAGTTCCTCTTCGTGAGCATACAAAGATTTTACACCAGCATTCTTATGGATGCCTTTTCTATAAGCAGAACAATAACAGTCTAGAAGCATAAACACAGGGCACTGTCTCTAAAACTTATGAATGCCTGTTGAACGAAAGAACTTAAAACTACGTAAAGCTAAATTTACTTGAGTTCATTTCATTTGTCTAGCAAGTTTCATCTCCTCTGTCAAACTAAGATCTGAACAGTCAATATCACAAGAGAAGAAAGCAAGCACTTAAACCAGGTAAGAAAAATAAATCAATCCTTTGCCAAAGTAATAGGACTGATGAAAGCATGAAACCCATAAAAATAAGTGCCATTATGAAAACGAAATTTTGAATCAATCCCTTTATTCAGTTGAATGAGATCATGTAGCTTGTTCATTGTAGTGCAAATAATATGCTTCCTGTTAAGCTATCACAGCATCAACGCTAATAAACTAAAATAATTTCTATCCAGCATTTTGTCAAACACTTAGATGTACAAGTAATTCCGATTCCCAAACAAAGCTAATAGATAACCAAAGATTGAATTGTAAACGCAAAATCTCTATTATTCTCAATAACGCAATGAAACTAGCAAAATTCTAAGAAAAATACCGAGATTTACATGGCCTTGAGACGCAATTTAGGCAGCTCACCAGGCTTCCACTGTCAAGATCAGGAGGTGTTCGCTGCTCTGTGAAGCCAGCCTGACGCGGTGCCCGTCGCTTTAGTGGCTGCACGACCCCAGCTTACGCCAGGATCGTGTCGAGATAATTGTGCGCGCAAGAACGAACCTACCCGGTGAAACAAACTCGGTGTCCAACCATCCATCTTAATAATGTACCCGCTTGGGTTACAAGCTCGCACTACCGAGCTCGACGTTCCTTTTGCATTTCGCAGGATCTAAATAGTTTTTGAAAATTTTGAATTTTGCCTGATGTGGAGAGTAACATTCTTTCCCTGCATGTGCTCTTGACAGGAGCTAAAGAATACCATTTGGGCCATTTGGTTTGTTTATAATAGTGGGCCTGAGAAGCCGAAGTGTATTTTTTTGGAATGATTTTTTAGGGACCATGGTTATTTTTGAGGGGATCATGATTTTATTAGGCCACCTTTCCTATAGTGATAAGGGGTGTCATAAAATGTTGAAATGACTAACTTACCCTTAACCTAATTTAATTTAAAACCAACCTAATAACCACCTATATATATATAACCACCACCTCCTCCCACCACCACCGCCGATTACCACCACCACCACCTCCGATTATCACCACCACCAACCACCGATTACCACCACCACCTCCTCCCACCACCACCACCACTGCCTATTTAAGAAATGTAACAACATCAATGCAATCACAATTAAGTTCTGTTATATGATAATTTTATCGAGTATAAAAGACGCCAGTCGCAGCCTGATTCTGCCATGGAACCACTCCGGAGGTATTTTCCAACAAACCCTTCACTTTAATTTGATTTTGATTGCTTCAATCTAATAGAAATCATCAAAATAGGGTTTTAGTAGGAGTTATAAAGTCGTGTTTGGTTAGGCCGATTTTCCAAAAAACCCTAGTTTACTAACCGAACTTCTTTAAAATGAAGAACACGAAGAACAGTTTGGTTTTATTAGATTTAAAACTAAATCACCGAACTCTCTGTTCGGTTGTTTCGCAAAAAAATTTAAAACTACAAAGTAACTGAACTCCACCCTTAGAACCGAAAAAAACAAATCCAGTCTAACCGAACTGTGTTGTTGTGGCCACTATGTTGAGTTCCAAAATAACCGAACTTAGCCAATAGAGTTCGGTTTTTTCGCAAAATTTTTTAAAACTACAAAGTAACCGAACTTAGCCAATAGACGCTGGAACTTCACATTTTTTGTTTGTTAAGTTCGGTAACTTCACAATTTTATCGCAGAAACCGAACTCAAAGTTCGGTTGGTTAGCTGTTAGGTTCAAGTTTGCGAAAGAACCGAACTTTGTAAACTTATATACTCTTATATTACGTAAAGTTCGGTTAGATCAAAAGTGCATGCAGTTTGCGAACCAACCGAACTTTGTACACCAAAGTTCGGTTAGTTGAGAACCAACCGAACATAACGCTGTAACTCCTAGAAATTCTATTATTAGAGAGTTCGGTAACCTGCGTGTTTGGAAAAAATAACCGAACTACACTTTCAGATGAGTTCGGTTACTTTTTCATCTCACGGGGCAACCGAACTACAGCTTCAGATGAGTTCGGTTACTTGTTCTTCATATAAAGTAACTGAACTACAGCTTCAGATGAGTTCGGTTACTTGTTCTTCATATAAAGTAACCGAACTGTTCAAAATCCAGTTCAAATCCGGATCATTTTGAAGATTAACAAATATTCTAGGAGAGGATGGAGATGAAGAATCAAATGAGTTTTCATCTCAAACTTAGTGAATTGGAAAAAAAAATCTATTTTCCATGTTTTTCTCCTTCATCTTCTCTAACTCTACTCTCTAAATAATTCTACTCAACTAATAATAAACCCATCTTTTAATTTAATTTCACTAATTATTTTTAACGAAATCATTCACTAATCATCACCCAAAATTAATTTAGGAGGGTAATTTAGGTATTAATATAAATATCTAGATAAGGGGTGACCAAGATTTATTTCTAATGTCTTTACCCAAAATAAAACCATGGTCCCCCAAAAAAAACCATGGTCCCCAAAAAATCGTTCATTTTTTTCCCATGTGATGTGATGTGATGTTAGCACACCTTCAAACTTGAAGTGGAAAGCACCTTTACAGGATGTCGTAAAAGTAAACTTCGATGTATCTTTTGTTAGTAAAGACATACCTATATGCATGAGACTAATTGATCGTAACTCTGCAAAGGGGCATTCCTTGGAGCAAGGGGGAATAAAGCTACAACAATAGATGAGGAACAAGGAGAAGCAATTGCAGCTCTAGAAGTGATCAAATGGGCGTCTAGGAGGAATATCATTGTGCTGCATTTCGAAGGTGATAACAAGAACGTATTGGATGCTATTAATGGAAGGACTGGAGGAATAATATGGACAACAAATAGTGTTATCCTAGAATTCTTAGAGTTACTTAGTTCTTTTAATGATTGGAAATGCTCTCATGTTAAAAGACAACAAACTGTGTAGCGGATGATATTGCAAAATATGCAAGAATCAACAATAACGCTGAATGGAATGTTTACCCTCCAGAATTTTATCTTAAACAAACTTGAAATGGACAATGTAG
The DNA here is from genome assembly GCF_003573695.1 of Papaver somniferum. Taxonomy (NCBI): domain Eukaryota; kingdom Viridiplantae; phylum Streptophyta; class Magnoliopsida; order Ranunculales; family Papaveraceae; genus Papaver; species Papaver somniferum. The sequence goes on from NC_039358.1 coordinate 222,278,527, forward strand.
CTAAATAAATTTATTAATAAACTTATTTTTCTTATAAAGAAAAAAAAAAAGCCTCTTAGGCAGCCCTATGTCTTTGCATGTGGAAACATTCAATTTAGCATGCCTTTGGTGAGTCATCCATCGGAACCACTTTCACACGAAGATCTTCCTTAGATGATCACCGATCTAACTATTGCCTGCCAGAAAAATCTGATTTGATAAAAACTAGATTGGCGAGCACAACTCAGTCAATATTGTTCACGTTTTGTCGCTGCGGGTACCCAACAATATGAGATTTTTATGGGCATCACTATACAATAGAACTTCGTTAAATTAATCCGTGATAAATTAATAATTTCGCTAAGATAATATTTTCTGTCAGTCCCATCTTGGGCCAGTGTGCTAAATTAATAATCCCGCTAAATTTATAAGATAATAAAATTTTAAGTTTCCAATAAGGCCCAACTAATATCTAAATTAATAATCGGTGTAATAACATTATATTTTGGTGTTTATTAAAATATGCATCTATGGTTTTTATTTTTTTTATTTTTTGTTTTGAGAAAATTGCGGCACTATATAGTGTATATGGGTGAACACTCTTTCTTGGATTCCGACTCTGTAATTTCATCAAACCATGAGATGCTTGCATCAGTTATTGGAAGGTAATAAGAATAAATGCTCTAGCAAGTTATGCGACAACTTCTGAATGAAGCCCAAGTTAACTCGAGATTATATATAGAAAAATATTTGTTGATATTTTTAGTTATGATGGGGCATGTGTGATTGCATATATAATCAAATCTACTTCAGTTTGCATATCAACATCTCTTATTTAATTACTCTTACTATTTTTTTTTGTTCTAATGTCTTAGATGATGTGTTGGCATATCTTTATTGAGATCGAAAAATGTAGTAGTCTCTTGAACGACACTGGAAGATCTCAATTGACATCAGGAGAATGATGTATGTCTTCTGAATGACATTGGCAGATTTTTTTTTGATAACATTAGAAAGTTGTAGTCTCTTGAATGATACATTGGCAGACCCCTTTATGAAATCACAAGGAAGCCTCTTCTATGAGGCATAAACATTTTCTTGTTAAAGTTATAAACTTATTGTCCTTAGTACACCAATAAATATTAACTCGAGAACGATAGTCCATCTAGATTTTTTTAATATGAAAATGACATATGCATTTTTTAGATGGTATATGGGTCTTCATTGTCAAAATCTAGTGTATTGTTGGTCTTGAGGATAAGGTTATACACAATTGTTTACTCATTGATTGAGATTAACATTTTCTAAAAAAAAATTGATGGCCATCTACAATTTTTTATATCTTGCTAACATAAAAAAGTAAAAGGTTTTGCTTCCCACCAAAGTGGCAGATGTTAGATTTTTTGTTGGTTTAACAACAAAATATGCTTTGTGTTTTAATTATTCTGGATTAGTTTTGGTCCTAATAAGTGAGATTATGATATAAGTTATATACTCCCTCCGTCCCTAATTAGATGACCTATACCATAAATAAGTGGAGTAATAGATTAGTATGATTATAAGAAATATGTAAAATTTGATAGCCATATTTATATTCATTAGATAGGTGTTTTAAAATGCTTTCCAATGATATAAAGTTTACGAAAATCCGTTGTATAGTTTGAGAGATAAATCATTTCTAAATTTACTAGTAAATTTTAACTAGGTCATCTAATTAGGGACGGAGGTAGTATTATTTATCTTGGTTTTAAGATAAGGAATGGCATACTAGTTAATATCTTGCATTGTAGGGATGTTATTTAACTTATGATGGAAGGTTATAGATTGACACATATCCTACTTAGCATGAGGTGGACTCGACTTTAGATCTTGTGTACTTTCAGAAATAGCTAACGTTTAAAAGCATTTATTTCTATTGTTCGGGAAAAATATAAGATATGTAACTCACACTTCATGTCCATTCTCATGTTATGATTCCTAAGTGCCAGGATATGTGATGTTACAACGTGTAATGTATTGTTTATCACGAACAAAATCAAACCATGATTACTTGTAGCATGTTTATAGATAATAGAGAATAGTAAGCCCAATTACACAAATGATATTTCCGCCAAAATTATGTTGCCGTAACATTTATTGTAATATCTTTCGTAAGCAAATCGGTTGTATAACTACCTAAGTGATAAAATTTCCAAAGGAAATTGATTATAATACATTTATGTATAGAATATGTACTTTTAAAGGTTATAAATAACAATCTTCTTTGATCAGTTTTCTTACACAAAATTCAAAATAACTTAACTACAAAAAGATTATTTCTATTAATTTTTTGATTGCTCATCGATTGAAGTTAGTTGCTATGCTCAAAATGAAGACAGAAAGGTTTGTTCAAGTATACTCCCTTTGTCCCTCTCTGTATACTCAAGGCCATGGTACTCACAGTGGATCAACTGCAGCTGGAAACAAGGGAGTTGACAAACTTTCGGTCTCGTTGGGTAAAACTGACCCACTTGCCTTTCAGCAAGATCCTGTTGTCATCGATTCTTTTCATTCTTTGAAAAAAGGATTTTTGACCTCAAATTATGCTGGTAACAATGGACCTTATCCAAAGACGGTGGTCAGTAATGCGCCTTGGTTTTTAACCGTGGAGGCACGTAGTATCGATCGACCAGTTATCAACAAAATTGTTTCAGGAAATTAAAAGATGATTCATGTGAGTTTATTACAACATATATAGTTTCGATTCTTTCTTACTTTGACTGATATGTTAAGTGTACGATTGAATGAAACAGGGCCTTGGAGTGAACGGTTTTAATTTTTATGAGACCGCATTCCCGCTTGGGAATGGAGATAATATTTCAAAAGAGAAAAAATACATTACTAGTTCACAGAATACAATACTAGTTTAGAGAATAATTTTAATTTTGGATAATTCTAGTAGTTTGATATAATGCACCCAAAAGACCATTAACTAATACGTTGTAATATAATAATATAATTTCGGATATTTAGAGTGCATTATGAACTATTATTAACAAAATATATCTTGATTTGAAATTAAAAGAATAATAAACCAATATTAAGTAATATTTTAGAAAATGTGATATTTGTGACTGTTTTTTTTTAATGCACTTATTATTTTATTTAATATTTGGATCTTATTAATGCTTAAAAGGGACTTTTGAAATATATTATACTATGATGTTATTGTATTATATTTTAGCACTAAGTCCCAAATCGTGACTAGCAATTGTTTTTATTTTTAGCAAGAATATTATGTTGCTCCAGGCAAGTGGTGAGCACAATATGTACATAGGATTATTGGCACAGAGGATCCAAACCCCAACAAGCAAGAATGGTATGACAATATGTTTATTTTAATAGCTTTTGTAAGCAAATTGGTTGTAGTACCACCATCGGTGATGTAATTTCTAAAGGAAAATATTTTAATGCATTTTTGTACAAATTTTTTCCTTTTAAAGCCAATTTTTATTATAAATAACAATATTCTTTAATCACTTCTCTAATACAACATTCAAAATCGCTTAACTATGGGTACGAAGATATTACTTTCCAATACTCTCTTGATTGTTTTCTTAGCAATTGCATTCATTAACGTTAGTTTCCATGCTCAAAATAAAGACAAAACGGTGTGTTTAAGTGTACGCCCTTCATACATGTTAATCGTATCAACAGCTTTATCAGGATCATGTCATGCCCAAGAATATACTGGGTACATGGGTAAGCTTACAACTGAGGACGAATATACCCCAATGTCTCACTGCCAAAATATTCTTTCATAAATTATCGTGAGAAGGTATGCAGACTAATATTCATTTAACTGGCGAGGGTGCCAGCTACACGACAATTTTTTCGTATCAATATATTATAGGTACATATTATGTAATCTTATGGAAACAATAACTGCTAAAAGATTACTCCAACAAGATATTAAGTTGGTATATAGTTATTTGTTGGGCACCGAACTAATATTTTAATTATAAAGACGAACAATATAATGCTTTAGTAAAGTAAATAACACGACACACAAGATTTGACGAGGAAAACTACAAAGCAAAACAAACCCGGGACCTAGTCCAGTTTTGAATACTCTAATAATTTGTTATACAAATTTATCAAGACTACCGCAACTTCGTGTAGACTTCTGCTTTCAACTCCTTTGGATTGTAACCCGAAACAGTAAATGACTAACATGTTCCAGAAATAAAGTTGAGTACAATGGATCTTCCATCTAATCAATATAACCTCTTTTGGTTAAAGATCTTACCAACACTAGTATAAACCTATTTCAGTTAGCAAACTCTAGTCAAGCAATTCTACGGGTAAAAGCAATAAACATGTCTGCCTGATCATTTCACAAGTCCAATGTTTAACGAAATAAATTGTTTGTTAGATCCCAGAGAATCAAGTGTGCACGAAATATCACAAAGATCAATACCAAAAATAAACTTATAGTCGTCAATCCTCAAAGTAACCGTTGCACAACAAACAACTTGATTCTTACTAATGATCAACACACATAATGGAGTCTGCTAACTTTGATTGATCAAAATTTCTATCTTCAGATCTCGAAGCACTAGATCTGAAATAATCTTTAATTTTTTGTACTCCCTTGAGAAGTTCTGAAATGATTTTATAGTGTTTTTTTTTCTTATTTTATTTTTAACATCAAAGTATATTCATTCACACACATAATATGCAATAAAATAACTAGAAAATAATTTGAATTGAAAATAAAATCTCTAGATATTTGATACTACATACTTATTTTAGAAATTTAAAGTTAAATTGGGTGTTTCGATATAATAATAACTTATTAATTTATCGATAAATTAACACTTCACTAATTGATAGAATTTAGCAGTCCCAAGACTATTAATTTATCGAAGTTTTACTATAGTTATCTGACAGTAAATTCTTAGAGATTATCTATCTCGGGATTGCTTTTGATTCGGGTTTGTTTAAGATTCGTTTGACTTCTTAAAGCATCAAGCCTAAAAAGCCTCAGATGATTATTTATAACAAATTGTTACATATATTCTATTTCCATGTACTTTTTCTAGGTTTCACGGTGATCACCCAACCAAAACCGGCTACCACAACAACACTTGGGGCTTTATTATATTAACCGTCGTGAACATGTTGGCTCGATAAAGATTGTGATGAATACCATCTGGAAAAACCTAAACACTGGAAGTTCATACAGGTGTTGACGATACTTCTTAATTTGCTTTCTTAAGTTCTTATCTGGAAAAACCATGTTTTGTAAAAACCTAAATTAGATGATACGAGAGATTATTCAATAACCGCATTTTAAGAAGATTTACGGGTATACTTATTTTTAGATGATGATTATTGTTGTAAGTTAATATATAATTAAAAATCTCGGCAACAAAATTTAGAAGGACAAAACACAAATGGAAAAAAAAAACGTTAGGATCGTACACAATTTATAATGAGTTCCCGGAACAACGTTAGGCTCGTACATATTGCCTCGTTAAAACTTTCCTCTAAAAAACCAAAATGAAAAAAAATCAGGACGAAGAAAAAATATTACAACATTTCGAGTTGTGGATACTAGTGGAATCAGCGACTCACTTGCTTCGTTATAACCTTGAAATGGAAAACTCAGTAGGGAAAACACTTGACTAAGGAGAACAATTTACTCTCCCTAATGAGTTTCCTTCTCAGTTGATCATTGTTTCTTATAATACTGCATAAAGGTCAAAAACCATATTTTTATGTCTTTAACAACTTCACTTTCCTTAATTTGAGAAACTTGGTTTGATTTTTCTTAGTGTTCGTCTGAGTATGCCATACTTTTTTTCTCCCCTAGCTTTGTTTGAACGATCCTAACCAATTAGAGGATGAACATTCTTTATCACCAAACTATAAGTTAGAAGAATATTATTTTGTTTTGACAATCTGGTTAGCTTTTCTATGTGGGAGAAATTCTAAGATATTTTACACAAATGAACAAGTTTAGCAGTAACATGAAGATGAAGAACTTTTCTTTGGACCAATGTCTCGATTTTGGAGCTTGATTGAACCAGACTTACATGTTTACTGCAAACCTAATATATACCAGATACTTATAATTTATTCCGGCTAATGTACCATTTACACATATTTGGTGTAATATATAAGCTACAAAATGATACCTCCCCTTTGTTGAGATGTAAACCGACCAATCTTAAGGAAACAATTAGTTTTGTTTCTTCTTCTTTTTTCTCCAAAGAAAATCAACCAGTGAACTACTCTAATCGGGATGAGAGAGGTGTTCAAAAAATAACAAAGATACACCATCAGATGTGGTTTGTGGTTAAATAAAAAATACAATTGTTTGTATATTAATAAAAACCACATGATTTGATATATGTATATATCATCTACAATATCATACTAGGACATTGGTTACTTAATGATGGAAGTGATTGTGTTATAAGCACATGCAATAATCATAAAAATAGAATGATTCACATAATTTTAAGCATGTTATTCGTTTTCACTTACAAGGATATTAACACCAATTTTCCGGATTTGTAAAAAAAAAAAAAAAAAAAAAAAAAAAAAAAAAGAAGTGATTGATGGGTTTAATCAATATAAAACATATGGCTTCTAGGGACGACCGTTTTTTTTTCTTCAAAACAGTCTCTAGTGAGAGTTAGTTGTTCTGATCGTCCACATTGCTTTAGTAGAGGATTATTTGGGACCCTTTATCTATGGTCGTTCCTACAGGTTTTAGGATTTTATCTCACACTCAATATTACTATATCATCCCACGCCATAACTACAAATAAAAGACTTATGAGTTCGTAAAAACATTTAAAATAATTTGAAAAATCTCTTCTCCTATATAAACATTTTACTGAATCTTCTCTCATAAAACTTTTCTGAGAAATCTCTTTCTCCTTCTCTCGATTAAGTTCATGTCTCACTCTCTTCGTGATTAAATCTTTTTAGTTTCCAGCATAAATCTACAAACAAAACCCATAAATCTATTTTCTGTTAAAATTAGGATAAAAATCTCTTTCTTATTCTCTTTACATATTTTAATAGGGCTTTAGGTTACATGAATTGTAGTTTGAAAATCTCTCACGTTGTTTGTGTTCTTTGATTTTAGGGTTTGAAAATCGGAATTACAATTACATACTCTCCCTTTCTCCATCGTCTTTGGGTCTGAGTTCAGGTAATTTGTTATATGGTCGAAGAATTTAAGCTCATTATTTGGTAAAATCGCGGTATATAATCGACTAATTTGCTTGATTTTTAGTTGGATCTGTTATTTCTTTGATTCAATTAGATTCATTTATTGATTGAGTTTGATAATTAATGTCGTAAGTTCTTTTTTGATAAAGTATTTTAAGATATCGTGCATGTTCTTTTATAATAGACATTTGTGTTACTCCCATCATCAAGAATGTGACGATCATCCGTATGTTATGGTGTTTATTCATTCTTTTTCTTTTGTTGGTGTATAAAGTTTGTTTAGTCGACTTTTTAGTTGTGTTTGTAAAAGAAAACGTGTACAATTTTAATTATGCATATTCTTATTATAATTTATTTTGAATGTCTGAATATGGAATTAGTGGTTTAGAATTAATCGAGAGATGCTCTAACAAAATTACCAAAAGTATGTGAAGTTTGGCAAACCAAGAATAATAAAAATTAGTCAAAGACTTTATTGTTATCAAATCCATGATGAAATAATATATATCAAACTTATCAAGACACTTTTACTATTCATAAAATTGATTACATTTCTGGAAGATTGACTGAGCAGAAAAAATATATCCAAATACACAATATTCATGGAAGTCAAGATGGTTCAATGGGTGCACACTGTTCTTATCTCGTGGATTATTATTTAATTAAAATCTTAGAGAAATTAAAGGCATTATACGAATTTAGAATCCCCTATTGACGTTGTTGAGAATTTGTTGGAAAGACATTTTAATTATACAATTGCGGGATCATAAAATAATATTGGAAGTCGTGGTAAAATTTAATCCAACATGGATGAAAACTAATAATCCAAGATTATATTAACTTAATTCATAAGTTGTAATATGATTATGACAATATGATAATGATAGCAACATATTAGATATTTGGATATGTTAGAAAGTTAACTTATAGCACCAAATATACCTATGTTTATGTGAATATTTCAATTTTCTTCTCAATTTAATGGTGCAATTGATTGTAAAAACAGAGAAAGAAACTTGATGAAATATACGAATATTGTACTTGATGTTACATTGTTATTTGTGGTTTTTCCAAATAAATTCAAAAAGGTCTGAGTGATTACAAAAAATATATTTTTCGTCGAGATTAAGATGTACCAGAAATAACCTGCGATATGGTACTGAGAAATCATTTAAAATTAATAATAAAGAAACATATGAACGTGACAGTATAAACCCCTCATTAGATATATATATATGTATATATATATATATATATATATATATATATATATACATATATGCTTCAATCCAGAGAAGAATATTTGAAAGTATACTCTTGAAAATTTTAATCATAACACGGAAGCAAAGTGACACAAAAAAGTTTTGTTATGTGACCCAGAATGAATTTTTTTTCAAAAAAAATCTTTGTCACAAAAAATCTAGATATGACCCATTATCGAACCTAAATCTCTCAAATTCGTTCCAAATTTTGCTAAGAGATCCTAAATTTACTTTCTGGCTCAAAAAAGATTCAGGTTACCCAAAAATCCGCATCATACCTGAAATATATACGATAACCTAGTCACCATCATAGTGCAATTTACATATGTTTTGGTAACAAAAACCTAAGATGTAACCTAATGATGATTATGCAAATATATATTGTTGAGTTTGAAATTTCGTTTTTCTCCACCTCATGTTTTATGGTAGATTTCTCAAATCAATATTAAGAAAACCACTTGCATCATATGATTCGTATCTAAATTACGAATTTTGGTTTTTAGGTTATTCATTTTAGGAAAAGGGTAGAAAAAACCTAATTGGTGGAATGATTATATATTAATTTTTTTATGTTCAATTTATTACGATTATAAGCTTTCTTATCTCATCATTTCTTTTTTTTCAAAGTATTAGTTGATAGTTAAGTTCGGGCGTTACACAACAGGGAACGTTGTGGATATAGAATTTGAGGATACGATGCAATGAATGATTAGGATTAATACACAATTGCGGGTATTACACGATAAATACGACATTCCAAATATTCTATCAACGAATTGATGTTGTAGCGAAAGATCAAAGTGGACGATACTACCACTATATCAAAAGATTTGGGGACCACGAATGACCACGAGATCTAGTCCAGTTTGAATATTTTCAGAATTATATCGCTATAAAAATTTGACTACTGCAACTTCGTATAGTTGAGTCCAAGTAAACACACCTTCACTACTCAGTTTTCTCAGTATCTCTGCACCTACAACCAATCCGGCCAATGTACATGAATCCCAATACAGAACCCACTATCTTGAATTGCTTCACCAATGTGCAAACTTCTGCACTTAATTAGTTTGGATCGTAACCGGAAAAATCAAAGAACGAAATTTGTTCCAGTAACCAACTCACTTATTAATCATCAAAATCAATCTTTAGATCAGTGACAAAAGCAGAGTAAAAGATTTTCCGTTTATACCAACAAAAACTCCTTTGGTCAAAAGATCAAACCAAGGAAAATATTTTTCAAATATTCAATCTTGAGGAACAAGATCTATCCTACCAAATAAATGCAAACAATTTGTGCGATCTTCTACAAGTCTTATGTTTAACAAGATAGATTGTTTGTGGATCCCAAAGAATCAACGTCGTTAGAAGTAACACAAAGATCAAACCCAAGGAATTGGTCCTACTTATAGGATCGGTCTTAAAAACGTTCGTGAATCCCATTTCTTCTACAAAACAAAATTCGCAAGTCTACAACTTTAATGAATGCTTTCTAATATATATTTTAAAGAAAGGATTCACTAGGAAGTTTAACACACTAAATAATAACAAGCTACCAATTAGTGCAGTGTCTAGAACACCAAATCCTTAAGATGTTAACACACTATATAAACTATACTTCATAACTCTATATGCTTAAATTGTTGAAACAACTATTATACGTCATTTTTTTATACTCTGATCACAGCATAATGACCAATATAAGTCATTTTTAACCAACTTAACTTCGCATGTTATGTTTTCAATGAACAAAGACTTTAAATAACGAACATAGAAATGAAACAAGTCAAGTATGTAGTTACTAACCTCGAACAGATGGATAATGTCTTCGTTGTCTTCAATATATACATATTAAGGCTTTATGAGTAACTAGAGTAAGTCTTGATATTTCTATATTCCTAGGATATCACAACGAAGTTGAATTTTGTAATCTACTCAAGCGACATAACCAAACTTGACATCCAAACTTGGTGGGTTCAAATGAGTGGTGCTCTCAGGAAAAGTGACGCGTAAATATGGTTTGTTATGGGAAAAACACTATTAACTAGTTTAAGAACTTATCTGGGATCAAGAAACTCTAGCAGCACAATTGGTGGGAAACCAAGAATCACACTTTCTTTTTTGTTTATTACTTGTAGTTGAACTAACATAATAGTTATCTTCTAGATGAGTTCTTGTTTATTATAATTAGGTTATTCTCTTCTGATATTAGGTCACTCAAGACTTTAAAGATTTTACTATAGTAGATTTGGGTGATTCCGAACTTGTTGAGTGAACTATAAATTTTCTAATGTTAATAAACTCCACTCAAACGCAGGTTTTTAGTATTGAAGATTAAGAAAATTAGAGAATTTAAAAACTTGAAGTGGAGATTTTATCGAAACTTCCTAATAAGGATATCAGGGAGAATAACATGGGAAGTTTCCATGCGAAGGAATATGCTACAATCGTTTCTCATTTACATTTTGTTGATGATATCATTATTTTGTTGAATGCTTCTAAGGATGAAGTTAGAAGACTCATGTCATTTTGATGATTTCGAGTTTCTCACTGGCCTTAAAATAAATATAGAAAAAAAATTCAACAACTAGTATCGGTGTTGATGGTCTAATGGAGGAGTTGGTATTGCATTTGGGTTGTAAACTGACTCTCTTCCTATCACTTGCTTAGGCTTGCATGTCAAAGCTTCGAGTGTGAATTTGGCAGTATGATATGTGGTTATAAAAAGAATGCAAAATAGATTATCTCATTGAAAAAGAAAATTTTAACTAGAATGGAAGAGTAACTCTTATTATAATCTTTTTTAAAGAGTTTACGAATATATTATTTTTCTATCTTACACATGTCAGTCTATATTGAGAAGAAGTTGAATAGAGTGATGAAAAATTTTCAATGGAAGGAAGAGGAAAACAAGAATAAAGTGAGATGGGTTGCTCGTCATAAAATTTGCAAGACTCATTGATTAGAGGTTGGAAATTTCTTAGTCTAAGTGGGAAGCAGAACCATATATATAATGTGCTTTTATATGCCATCACTTAGGATATATAGAAGGATATAAAGTCTTGTATTAACGAATGCCAAGTAAAGATAACTGAAAAATTTGCGTTGACAGTCAAACATGATTTACGTCTCTTGCGATCTTCTAAAAGAACTTTCAATGAATACTCATTTTATCAAATTTTTTATCACTAGAAAGATACTAAGATGTAATATATTTCTTTGAGGTTTCATGTTTTTTAGAAGACTTTAACCTGTTTTCCTTTTTCTTGTAAATAAATTTTTAATTATCTATATATATCCTTTATCAAAAAAAAATAAAATAATTATTGCATCATAGGGTAGTCGTCATTGGGGTTATGCCAGTACCTGTCTGGGCATATATGACACATTGTCTAGTAACGAAGAAAAAATAGATTTTAACTAGATATGGAGAATTTACTACTAATTATGCATACAAAGAACTGCAAAAAGAAAAATTGATGGTTCATCACAACTCATTGCAGATGTCTGACAAGGCTTGGTTAAAACTCTGGCATACAAAAATTCCTCATAATATTCAGCAATTCATTTGGAAATGTTTCCATAACATTCTCCTTGTCAACGAGAATTTGGGCAAATTCATTTCAACCAACAACAAGATGTGTACTTCAATGTGTGATCAAGAAGAAGAGTCTTCCACTCACCTCCTGTTGAAATGTCAGTCGCTAATATAATATGGTTCGGTATCTCTTCAGCTCTGCATCACTCTGTCAACCAACTGAATGAATTACAAGTTTGGATTAGAACTTGGTTTGAGGAATCAAACTCCATCGAAGCAGAGTATCCTTTTCTTCTAAATCTGGCTGTCATTACTCTTTGGCATATCTGGAAATCCAGACGTGAAAAAGTTTTTGAGAATATGATGCATCATCCTACTAACATTGTAGGAAAAATAAAAACTTTATGCATAAACTATGGCATAAACTCCAGCATGAGTCATAGGATGATCCTAAAAACTCAGCAAGCTTGGGAAAAACCTCTAGTAAATTGGCTGAAATTTGAATATAGATGCTTCTATAATTGATAAATATATGAATATATGTTTTGGTGTTATACTTCGTGATCATATAGGAACATTCGTGGGGGCAATGGCATTCTCAGGAATAACTAGAGACATTTTATAAGCTGAGATGATGGTCTTTCTGAAAGCTCTCCAATGGGATTCAAGAGATGGGGCTATTAAATTTGATCATTGAAGGTGATAATCAAGCAGTGGTTAAAAGTTGTAATGGTCAAAGTTCTAGTGTGTAGTGGGAAGATGAAAACCTAGTAGTGAAGTGTCGGTCTGTTCTTAGGAGTCTGAATAATTGTGTGATTCAATTTACGAAAAGGAGTAATAACAAAGTAGCAGACAAACACTACAAAAACAGGTATTATTTGTGAGGGTTTTTTAAAGAGCGTCACAAATAAGGGTTATTTGTGAGGGTTTATGATCAACCGCCACAAATACTTAAGTTAGTCAAAGTCAAAGTCAAATTCGCTCAGTTTCAAGGGTCCGAAAAAATAATTTGTGAGGGTTTTTATACCAACCGCCACAAATACTTAAAGTTAGTCAAAGCCCAATATTTTGCTAGATCTAGTATAAAATTCCAAGTTTGGTGGGATGTTCCTCAAAGTATGCTCTGTAAAGTCCTGGAAAAGGACAGTATGTAGTTAAGTTTGCTTGTTTGGTTTTGTTTTGTGTCAGTCCTAAGTGTCAGCGTGCCTGTAGTCAGTCCTATATGTTGCAATGGTCTGTAGAATTCGTGATTAGATCAAAAACTTTCTTTGCTCAAAAAAAAAAGGAGTAATGTTGCAATGTTTCGTAGAATCCCTTAAGTTATAAGGAATCACCCAAACAATAATTGTGCGTCTATCGAGTTAATGAATCGTCTGAGTAGTGGTCGTGTAATCCATTAAATTGTCACGAACCACCTTAGCGATGGTTGTGCAATCAGTCAAGTAAGTTATCATTAGGGGTGAGCATTTGGGACCAAATCCGCGAGCCCGATCTGCTTTGGTGTCTGATTCGTATGTTGATGGACTGGATGCGTGTGTAATTTGTAGGATAAAATCAAATTTTTGATTGGATGCAGACGATGTCTTAAATATTCGTTGAACACCGCACCCTTTACATTGAATGTATAAAATTTCCGTAAATATGGGACAATAGTACTTACATATGCTCCACTATATATTCATTTTGTCTCTTCATCATTTACTTCCATCAGATATTTAAGTCTTGAACTAGAAAGATATAGAGAAAACATGTAATTAAATGTATTTTGGCCTTTGCAATAATGATTAGATTTGTTAAGATTATTATCGTCAATTATAACATTGGCAAAAATAAAATTTATTAGGGCATGTGTATTCGGTTCGTCCATCGCACATCCATAAAAACCAAAAATCCTTTACGGTGGGTTTGTTTGCAGAATTTCACAATTTCCAAGATTTATAATCCCATGGGATTATAAATTCTGGGATTCATGTGAACCCTTCATATGTTTGGTAACTCAGTTAAAAATCCTAGGATTCATAAAATTATCTTGTTTTAAAGTCTATATACAGTTTGGCATTATTTTAGAATCTTAAAATTGTATATATATATATATATGACATTTAGAGTTAAAAAAAATGGGTCAATAAATCCCTTGAGAAGTTTCCCAGCAAATTTTAGGGGGAGGGGTCGGACTCCATATTGTAAGGGTGAGCAAAAAGTCCGGAACCGCGGATTTCACCCGTATCCGTCCGCAAAATCGCGGGTGAAACCTAATCCGCAAGATCAATGGGCCGAAAACTGGTGAGATTTTCAAATACGCACATTTAGCGGTTTGGTTACGGTTGAACTTTAAAATCCGCGGATCCACCCGGACCGTAGCTGCTTTACCAATGAAGAGAAATGAAGAAACAAAGGAGGAAAATACTTAACAAGAACCACTCCAATTTAGTATTCTGGTAGTTTTCTTTAAACGTTAACATCTCTTATTTTCTTCTTGAGGTATTGACATAATTTATTGCGGTGCTTTCCTTCATATTGTGCTGTAACATTTTCGATCAGTGAAGCTACTTATAATTTCATTATTTGTTAAGCTCTGAACAGTGGATGCTGATAAGTTTTGCGTCGTTCTATTAATTACTTCTGGTATTCCTAAAATACGTGGGCACCACAAGTTATGTCAAGGCAATCTGTCAAGGCAAAGCTTGCACTTGATGGTAGGAAGTTCGGGGGAATTAAGTTAAGCTTGTCTATTAGCCTGAAGATAAACTTTCTGTAGGGCACTGTAAAGTTTGAACAATGAATGAATCTGTTCTATGTTTTTTTCCATATTGATATTAGTGAAACCTGTAACTCAAAATCGCAACTTCTCCTTTCCTTTGTACTCTTTGCCTTAACCTCCTGATGAAAATTGGGCTTACGTGGAATTAGTTTTTTTTTTTCTTTTTTACTAAATCCGCGGTTAATCCGCATCCGGTCCGTATCACCCATTGGTCCGTGGATGTCAAATCTTTGGATGATTGGGCCGGACACGGTTGGATTTTTCAAATCCGCAATTTTGACGGTTTGGATGCGGGTGACCCCTAAACCGCATCCAACCATACGGAAGATTTGCTGGAAAAGTAATTCTTATAGAAAACGTGAATCCAGGAATTTTGGCAACCAAGCATACCGAGAGAAATATAATTCCACCAAATCCCTTATACCCATGAATCCCACCTTTAAATTTCTACATCCAAACCCACCACTAGATTTTGAATCGGATACGAATGCTAACCCTCAAATCCATCATATATCGGATCGGATGTGGCCCGTCCAATCCAGACCAAGCTCATCCCCAACTTATCATGGCACTACTCATCCGAGGCATTTGGGCCCAAACCGTGTGCTTTACAAGGCCCGTTTCAACTACTAAAATCCTCAACCCTAATTTGGGACCTTATAAAGCAAAAAGCTACGCCTCTCCTTTCTACATTGCCTTCTGCTATATGTCTTCTGTAAACCCTAGCTATCGTTTTCTGTTGAAATCGGCATCTTAGTCTAGGATTTCTTTTCTCTGTTTGATGTTGTGTGTTTAATTATAAATCATATATGCGTGCAAGTCAGCTTCTTGTTTGGATCTTGAAAAAAATCTACGATTCAATCGATTATACCTTTTACAGGAACTTGCAAAATTGAATCAGTATCACTCGCCTATTTTGATTCTTTATCTGATTCTTCAGGCCCTTTAAATACTGGTACATCGCAGTTCAATCATCTCATAAACATACAACAATCTTGATTTGTCATTTATTTTTAGGGTTTATTTATTTTTGGTTGATTTATCTAACTATGCAAACGCACTCTGTCCCAAAACCGGTATAAAATCTGATTTTATTCGAATGTTATGAGGCAATTTCTACGTTTGCTAAATAAGACTTCCTATTCATGTTTGATTATTCTGTGAGATTTTTTAATCTCATTGATTACATGTTTGGAAAACATTCCTTAATCAGTTCATTGTTCATAATTGATTTGATATAATTGTAGTCAATGATTGATTTGTTTAGTGTATGATTTAGAATGAGCAGATGATGAAACAAATATTTTTCATACTGATTATTATGAAGTTACAAAATATTCGAGCTTTTTAAAACTGATGCTCATTTAATCTTATATGTAGTTCTTCAATAATACAGTGCTAGGTTTAGTCAAGTGTTAAAACTTAATACAGTGATTAACACGGTTACAAGCCTAGCATATCAATGTGTACTCTCGTTGGAGGGTGAAGTTCATATCCACTGCTATCACCTGTACATATGTACCCTACACTTGAGATTTTTCTACAATGTTTTGAAGTTCTTGGTGATGGGGTTACAAAATGAAACCCAACTGAATCATTAAGGATGCATTTTGGTTATATTTTGTGATCCCATTACTAAGATGCATTTTGTATTATTAAGCAACTATATAATATGTTGTTTTGTAGTGTTGTACATAATCCTCTACTTCTTGATGCTTTTAGAATGATTTTTATGAGACGTGATAGAAATGCAAGGCAAAATTCCAGAACGTTGCCTCCATTTAAAGTGAAAATCATGTGAACCTAGTGTTCATCTGACCAGGGTCCAGATCAAACCTCAAACACTCAAAACTAAAATCCACAGCGCATACTCTTGTTCGGCAGCTGTTGGGCTTATGTGTATGATAAGTTGAAGGTCAAATAAATCCTTCTAGTCAAATCGAGTCAAGACCTTAAGATACCAAGTTTGATTATAGCTGTGCACTTGTGCTTGCTTCTGAACTTACCGGAGGTTTTTCTTTAATTATACAAAGTTCGATTAAGTTTGATTTTTCTTTTTTGTTGACACTGAATTCCTAGGATATTTGTTCTGATCTATGTCATCAAAAATTCTATTACCTTATGCATGGGCTAGGCTAAAAGTCAGTAAGGTACCTAGCTAGTAGTCGGTCGGCACACGGTTCAAGTGAGGGGATGCACTGATTTACCTAGCTATTGGTGGGTGGGCTCACGGTTCAAGTGAGGGGATGCACTAATTTTCCAATTGATAATATTAAAGAAATTCAAGGGTTACATTTTAAAGGAAAATGGAATGAGAAGACAGAGTGTACTCGGCCTTCACTTTTCCACGTTTCTTTACAATGTACACCTTGAATGTCTTCATGTTGATCCTAGAACACTTAAGCAGCCTTCTACGGTAACAAATTCATGAGCAGTATTTCCTCGTTGGCAAAGTAGAGATTACAGCTAATCTGAATGTGAAGACAGGAGTAAGCAAGGATGCTCACCACAATCTAATCTGAGAATGTGAAGACAGGAGTAGGCAAGGATACTCATCTAATCTGAATGTTAAGACAGGAGTAGGCAAGGATACGCGCCACAATGACATCATCATCGAGAGCCTTCCACCAGAGCGAATGTGTTCAAGTTTAATAGCTTATTGGTTGGAAAAGGCTGATATTGTGCGCTGCCTCTAATATGTGAGCCTTACCAGTCAAATAAAACCTGGTTATTTAAAACTAATATAATTACTTGTCTTAACGGGGTTTGTTATATTTTTGGAAATGCTTGCATGCTAGTGTTAAACTTTTGCTAATGTTAAACTTTTTGGAAAGGTTAAACATGTAATTCCTAATTCTACTATGCGTAGAGTAGACCTCGAAATAACTGAACATCTTTTTTCTTCCGCTGTGCTGATGTTAATGAAGTTTGGAATTTGGATTCTTGGATTATTGTACTCGGATTCTTGGATTATTAATTGATGATGATCCTTTTAAACATGAGTGGTTGCTCACTTATATGTATGGTTCTTCTTATCCAAACAACACTTGTATGTTTGGTTCTTCTTATCCAAACAAGGATAAGCAATGGACTTATATCAGAGATTTGAGCTTTACTATTAAATAACCGTGCAGGATGATCCTTCTAAACCTGGGTGCTTGCTCACTTGTATGTTTGGTTCTTCTTATCCAAACAAGGATAAGCAATGGACTTATATCAGAGATTTGAGCTTTACTATTAAATAACCGTGCAGGATGATCCTTCTAAACCTGGGTGCTTGCTCACTTGTATGTATGGTTCTTCTTATCCAAACAACAAGGACAAGAGGAGATTTAAATATGATCTTCAATAATGAGAATCGAATATCCATCAACTATATTTCTTCTAATACTACAAGATCAGTTATTTCTTCTTCAAGGGATTCCAAATATGTTAATATAATTCATGAAGCTGGTTTAAAAAATATGGGATACACCGGAAGATCTTTTACATGGTCCTCAAATGCGCATGGAGCTGATGTGAGAAGATCTCGATTGGATAGGGCCATTGCAAATGAAAAATGGTTGATTCATTTTCCTAATGCCAAACTTCTACATCTCCCACAATTGGGCTCTGACCACTGCCCAATCATGTTGGACTCCTTCTATAGATGGAGATAGAAAAAGTAATTGGAAATACTTCCAATGTATGAAAAAGATGAATCTTTAAAGTTAGAAGTTGTTGCAGCTTCCAATGTTATGAAAAAGATGAATCAATGGATCTCGTGCTTACCAAGTTTCTAGGCGCCTTATAACTACAAGAAGGTTTGTGGCAAAGTGGAATCGTGAAAAGTTTGGCAATATCCAAAGCAATATTTTTCTTCTTCATCAGCAGCTCGAAGCTATTCAAGGAGAAAGTAGAGACCAAAGCTCCACAGTTCAAATAAAGAATGTTAAAGCTCAGATTGAATATTGGCATCAAACCCAAAATAATTTTTAGGGATAAGAGGCAATAAATGAATATTATCGCGAGATGGATAGGAACACAAAGCATCATCACACATCTGCAAATAAGAGAAGATCAAGAAACAATATTGTCGCTTTAAAAGATGAAGATGGAAATTGGTGTACAACAAGGAAGGAGTTGGAAAGCTTCCTTACAAGGCACTATAGTTCATTACATTCAACATGTTCACCAGCTAAGAATGAGAAGATTCTTCAATGCATCCCTCAAGTAATAACAGAGGCTGATAATTATGAACTTATGTGAATGCCTGACGGTGCAGAAATATTCAAAGCTCTTAAAGTAATGAAGTCGTGGAAAGCACCTAGGCCGAATGGATTTCCGCCTGGTTTTTTCAAGACTCATTAGGAAATTGTTGGCAATGATATTATTGAAATGGTGCAGCAGTTTTTTCGCACAGGTTATATTCTTAAGAGCCTCAATAACACAAATGTCTCTTTAATACCGAAGACTAAGAACAAGCAATTCCCTTTTGATCTTCGTCCCATTGCACTGTGCAATACATCCTATAAAATCATCTCAAAAATTATGTCTTTGAGAATGAAAAAGTTGATGAGCAACATAATTTCTCCACTTCAGTCAACATATGTTCCGGGTAGGCAGATTTCAGATATTATTCAGCTTGCTCAAGAAATAGTGCATACAACGAAGAATAAAAATGAAACTTCTAAACACCTAGCTTTAAAGCTTGATATGTCAAAAGATTTTGATCGACTCGAATGGTCATTCTTGTGGATGTAATGAAGCAAATGGGTTTTAGTACGGAGTGGTGCAACCTTATCGTGCAGTGTATAAGTACCACAAAGATTTATATCCTTCTGAATGGATCTCCGTGTGTTGCATATCAACCTACCAGAGGAGTGCGTCAGGGTGACCCATTGTCACCTTATTTTTTCATCATAGTAATGGAAGCTTTCTCCAGACAGTTATATCATGCTGAGCAAATGAAACAAATTGAAGGTATCAAAATTGCTACAGGTGCACCATCAATTTCACACTTATATTTCACGGATGATTGTGTACTTTTCTTAAATGCTGACCTTCATAATGTGATGAAAATCATCGAAGATTTTGGTAATGCTTCTGGCCAATTGGTTAACTTCAATAAGTCAAGCGTGTATTTTAGTGCGCATGTTCCTCAGGATTTTGCAGACTGCTGGCAAGAAGATTAAAGGTACCTAAGATGAATACAAATGAAAAATATTTGGGAATACCTCTTATCATTGGCAGGAAAAAGATTAAGTGCTTCTCACATTTACCAGATAGAGGCAAGAATAGATTATCTGATTAGAATGGTAAAACCATGTTTCAATGTGGAAATCTTTGATGATAAAAACAGTCACAAATACTATCCCTCCATATTCAATGAGCTGTCTTCAGATACCAGTCGATACAATCAACAAGATATATGCGGAGCAGAGAGATTTTTGGTGGGGGTTTGAATAAAAAAAAAGGGGAAATGTACTGTCTCATGGAAAAAGTTGGGTTTACACAAGCATTTTGGTGGCCAAGGTTTTATAGATCTCAAAATACTTAATCAAGCTCTTTTAGTGAGGGAAGCATGGAGAATCTGCACTAAAGCAGATGCTCAATGGGTGAAGGCTATGCAAGCTAAATACTTTCTTGGAACCAGCATGCTTCATGCAAATATTAAATCCAATTGCTCTTGGGCTTGGAATGGAGTGCAAAAGCAGATCGGTTTTATAAAGCAACATAGTTGTTGGAGGTTAGACAGAGGAACTAAAATCAAAATATGGATGGATGTTTGGGTTATAGGATTGAACAGTCCACCTTATCCTAGAAAAGGTACAACTGATAGTGAAAACTTTGTATGAATACAAGAATTTATAACACAAGATGGTAAAGTATGAAATTCTGAGGTGGTTAAACATCTCTTTGAAGCAACTACATCTGATCTGATTATGAACACACCAGGGTTCCAACCGCTGCAGAAGACAAGCTGATATGAAAGTTAACAAGGAATATGGATTTCACATTTAAATTTGCTTATAATAAGTTGCATGATCTTAGTTTGGGGGATGTTCAGGTCTTTACGACTATACAAGGTACTGATATAAGATGGAAATATTTTTGGAACATCCAAACCTGGCCAAGGATTAAACACTTCTTTTGGAAATGTTTAATTGATATTTTGCCAATAAAGGAAAGGCTCTCAAGGGTGTGTAGATATATTAATAAGCAGTGCCCCTTATGTAATCAGTATGAAGAAAGTTCTATGCATATTCTGTTCACCTGTTCTTTTTCTAGAGTTGTTTGGATGCAAATACCAGGAGGCTCTAATGTTCTTTCAGTAGTTCATGATTCTATGGCTACTATGTTTGAGAGTTGGATGCAAAATAATCAACAACAACAATCAAAAAATTCATGGTCATATACAACCATGGTAGTTTTGTGGACCATCCTAGATAATACTAATGAGAGCTTGTGGAACTTCTTCGACAAAAGGTATGTGGAGACTTGAACTCATCTATCACTTGGAAAGTCTATTTCTACTATCTCCTATGTCGAGACATAAATCGTGTTAAGATATAGTTTTCTCTATACACATTTGAGATTTCGAGTTGAGTATATCTCGCTTACCTATTTCTCGAAATATGTGTGTTTCCGGGTGAAAACTGCTTCTGCCGATTTTGGTATTCTTGTGTGTGGGTGAGAAACAAATCTAAACCCAAAACAATGTACTGCACGAGAGTACTTTTGATTCGAGAGATCAATCTGTACAATCCTGGCCTAAACCAAGAAATGGTCGTTCCAGGCTTGCTTCGCTAACAAAGTGAAGGAGAAGGGTTGGTCCTAGGGAGGGAAGCGAAGAAAGTGTTGAGACCAGAATAGTTGATTCTGGAAGTATGGGCGTTTTTGTGACTTGTATCAGAAAATTGAACCGGTGAGCTGAATGGAAAGTTACCAGGTGATTTATGGATGTGGTATTGTTCTCTTGACCAAAACTTGTTGTTTGGTGGAAATAGGTGAGACCTATTTATACAAGTCGTAACAAAGCGTACCCTGGTCTCGTAGGAAGTGGAAACGTTTGAGTGCTGGAAGAAAAGAGTAACGTGTAACCGTGAGGAGTTATGCTTCCATGATGAGGGAAGTGAATTCGTGTAACCGTCGGTCATTATGCTTCCATGATGAAGGAAATGAATTGGTTACGACATTACTTTTACCACCACTAATTTCCCTACTTCATGACACTTTCTTGTAACGGGCGCATTGCGCGCCGCACGCTGTAAACCGTCAGACCAATACCCTGATGAGTATCCCCCAGTTTGTGAAATGTTTTGATGTCTCGAGTGTTTTCGTGGAAAACGTGTAGCAGGTTGCTATGTGTGGCATGGTGGCATTCCAGTGGCCGTGGCATAGCGACGTGCTAGTAGCTGTGGCATGGTGGCATGCCAGTAGCCGTGGCATAACGACGTGCTAGTAGTTGTGGCATGGTGGCATGCCAATAGCCGTGGCATAGCGACGTGCTAGTAGCTGTGACATGGTGGAATGCCAGTAGCCGTGGAATAGTGACGTGCTAGTTTAGGGTTTGGCATCATGGTCGCTCAAAAGTTGCAACAAGCCATGTTAGTTTGGTGGCGAACTTGGATGGCTGAGATTGCATCTCAGGAGGAAAGGTAGCCGTCGATCATGGTTATCTTTAATTGGCAGTGGCGCGTTTGGCATGCGCGTCTGGCGTGCGTGTCTGGCATGCGCGTTTGGCATGCGGGTCTGGCATTTGCGTCATGCGCGTGCGGCATGTTGGCGCGTTTTGGGAAGTTGGCACTTTTTGGAAGCCGACTTAGTATGGCGACCCCTTTTGAGGCTGCGACAGGTTTGGAGTAACCTAATTGGTCAATGAAAGTTGGGGGCCGGCAAGCTAGGGCGCAGCCATTCTTCTAGTGCGCGTGGCGAGTTTAAAGCGACCTGATTGGTCGATGGAAAGAGGGTCGGCATGCTAGGGCGCGACCGCACTTTTAGTGTGCTGTGGAAGATTTGGTTGCCTAGTTTGTCTAAGCATGGTTTCGACCAACGGGGTATAGTATACTGCGCGGGGCGCGAAACCCTAATTTTGCAAATTAGCCGGGTTTATGAGTTATTTGTGAGTTATCACAATAATTGGATGGATTTTGTATGCTGCCATAAAAATCCTTATCTACATAATGTAGTGTGCTTTACGTCTGAGCATTTTGTGCAATAGCCTTAACTTTGGTACTTGGAGGTTCATGCTACTCCGCTGCGAGTGAACATGAATCCGTCATGCCATACCGATTTAAGGGTTCTGCTGGGGAACATAGCACATGAAAGTACTCATTGAGTCTCGTATTGGCGAGGTGCCGAAATTTACAGAGTATTATGGATAAAAGTATATTGAGCGACTCAATAAATATGTCGGTGGAGAGATTAGCACTCACAGCACCGCTTCCTTGCAAAGTGACGTTACATCCGATGCAAGGTTTTACGATTTTAACCCTAAGCTAAAAACCACCATCAACAATGTGTTGGTAAGCTTTCGCTTCGACCAAGTTCATCTTATATTATGAGAAAATTGCCGAGTAACATCTTACGTGGTTTGTGTGATACAATCATTTGATGTAGGCTTGGAATGTTTCGATAATGATTATTTCAATATCTTGAAATTTTCTTTGATGCTAATTGTGTGTGAAAACGGCTATTTTCATTATAGAATAATGTTTCAATGATTGAAATAAAGAGTTGAGAAAGTAACCATGTTTGGATATAAGCATATATAGTGTGTTCGAATATTAGTGTAAAACACACTATATATATGCTTGACTCCAGAAGATAACAATGAGGGAGCGACGTCAGAGAGATTGTAATTTTTAATTCTGCTACATATGTAATTCTAGTTTTTAAAGTACGACGGTTTGACTTAAATGAAACTACATTGGTTTAAAATTAAGCGTTTTACATTAGCTTCACTGAATTACATATGTTTAAAATTAAGCATCTTACATTAGCATGACCAACGAGAACTTCTAGGTGGAACAACAATTACAAAGAAGGGGTTGAAATTGTTCAACACCTTAAAGATTTCTAAACATTTTTTGAAACGAAAAGCTACATTTTTCCATCTTCACCATTCAGCCAAAGATCTTGTTACCATCTCAGCATCAGTTTTACCTCTCAGTCTATATCGATTGACTTGCATAATTAAAGCTAAAAACTCATTTACTTCTTTCTTAATTGTACCAAAACGATTTTCTATTTCGCATATAGCACGACGACTCGGCTTACGGGTGTCATTGCATAACTCATCGTGAATAACCACCCAGAAATTCACCCATGGATAGTTTGCTGAAGCAAGCTGAGTAAATAAAAAAATATAGTTTCTACAAATAGATTCATCTTCTTCTTCAGTATACAGAGCTCACCGAACTAACAAGGGCCGAGACATTTGCTTTCGACAAATTTGTTGAATTCAAGAATTGAAGAATTTTTTGAAGCCCAGAGAAAAAGAGTAAAGAAGACTAGATGTGTGAATTTGGAGTTGAAATGGGTATTTATAGAACTCAAAATTCTAACCTTTGGATGATACGGATTTACAGCCGTCCAGATTTAGCCGTTGGCGATTTTTTGTCAAACGCTGATGGTTTAAGAAGAGAGGTTGGCGTTTGATGCAATAACGGGCGTTTGTGAGACAAACGCCAGGGTTTCTGGCTCAAACGCCAGCGATTGTGCCACGATCGCCCGGCATTTCATCCGTTTTTCATGTATGTTGAGTCCATAATGGGATCAAAATAAACAAATCCTTATTTTGTTGAGTCCATAGGAACTACTCTTAAAGTTGAAACATACATCCATCTATATTCACACCGTACATGACACCATTTTATAATCACTTGACTCGTAGCCCATAAAAATAAATCATTCCCAAATGTATACGTTCTCTCTTCTTATTATAAAAGATGATCACACTTTCATAATCGAGTTCACAAAATGACCACATTGTTACGATAGATATATTTGCAAAATAATCGTTTTTCAGTCAACTTTAAAATAGTGCGACCATTTTAAGGTTTGAGAAGCAATAGAGAAAGGAAACTAAAACTTTTTAAATCAGCTGCTTTAGTGTTTTTAACTCCAAATCCCCCACCAAATTGGATCGAATCGGACACACTTCTGAGTAAGATCTTATTGGTGCCCTACAAAATTCTCAATCTACCTTTTCTTTTTGACAGAAGAAACAAACGCTACAACTTTATTTTAGAAATCACCACCTGGTTATGGTTAATACGCCGGAGAACATAGGACCCAAAATTCGAATTGTGATGACCGAGTATATTTCAATCAACGGCTCTAGATCTCATTGAAAAAAAACAACAAACAAACAAACATCTATGAGCAAAAAGTAACTAGGCATACGCAATAAAGATGTAAAGGCTTATCAGATGAAATCATTTGGTAATTGTGTAAAAAATCTCACCCAGGAAATTTGGTAACAAAAGGAACTAAATATCTTCTTCTTCTTTTTGGTCGGGCATACCGACATTCCAGAAACAATAAAGCAATTGGATTTACCAGAATTCCTACAAGTTTCCTCTGTTCCCACTATTGCTTTAGCAAGCAACCAAGACAAAAGAAAAAAGAGAGTGTAAACATATGGAACGAAAGAAAGCCAGTCAAGATCATCATGATCAGAAAAGAGACCATTAACTTTCGAATTCCGCTAGTGCATTTAGCACATTCCCAAGTAAATATGAATGTGCCGGCAAATAAAATTTCAATTGGGAACTCGAGTCTCGAGTGCAAGAACTGTTCCGGGCGATTAGATGCCTGGAACCACCGGGTGTTGAAGTCCTAGACCGTTTCTGTAGTGAGAAGAGAACTCCTTTACACGGCATACTGAAAACATGCAGGGTAGGACCGGTCCACATAACTGGACCTGGTCAGGGACGGAGCTAGAATTTATTTTCTAAGGGAGGCTAACATACAAAATACATGATTTAGGGGGGTTTATTAAAGGATTTTTCTTCAAAATAATAATAACATCAAGGAGTCTTTACTGAAGTAACAAAAAATAGGGGGCAGAAGCCACCCCTAAGATGCACATAACTCCGTACCTGGACCTGGTCCACCGATTCCTAGTTTAGGAGTCTATTAACTTGTCATTTCTACTAAAAAATTTAATGACATTTATAATTTTGTATCTAAATCTCTATTTTATCAAGACAAGTTGCAACTTTAACCAGTAGTAACTAGTAATTGAGTTTAGAGCAGTGGTGCGACCATAACTAAAGAGTAAAACTCAAAAAAAACTAAAACAAATAGGTTAGTCTGTGGTGCGACGTTATGGTGAAGGAGTAAATTTGGTGGAGCATAATGATATGCTAACGCTTGAAGTGGGGCGCAACTTTAAAGAGAGCTCAGAGTGGGCGCAACTTTAAACTGAGCCTGATGTCTAGGCTTCACTCCATACGGACGCAATTTTAATCTGTGCCTGAATTTCGAACATAGTCCTAAATTCCCCCCACATCGAACGCAAGTAAGATTTGCGTCTCATTTCTGGCGTAGTCCTAATTTACGCTCCACCAAAACCAAACTAAAGACCAAATATGGTTTGGTTTTTGGTTTTAGTCTAGTTTTTGATCTTTGGTCCGTTCCATAGTGATTGATATCTGGTCCAGTTTTTTGATTTTGGTCGTTGACTGTGGTTGCTCTTAGGGGTAGGTGTAGCTTTCAAAACTAAAATCTTAAAAACTGAAAGGATCCCAAATATCCCTCCCCAAAAATGATGCACAACAAATCACAAGCATCCCTCTAAATCCCAACGCAATTTAACATTACTTGGTAATTTCCACCATCTCAATCTTCACATTTTACATCCTTCCATGAAGAAAAAGTTCTCAGCCATGTCAAATTTTCAAAAAATCAAATATCCGATCATTCAACTATTTCTTAGCTAGAATGAGGAATAAATGTGTTCCGCTCACTAGCTAATCTAAAAGTATTCGCCACCTTATAGGCCATAGCTATGATGTGCTATAGGCGAGTCAAGCACACTGCCACAATGTTTGGACTAAACATTGTTAGCAAGAAACTTCACCGATACAAAATTACAAAGCAAAATTCATGATTACATTAAAATTAAGAGCAAGGTTTATGGGATAGATTTTAAATGAGTCTATCCCTTTCGAAATGGAGGAGTCTTGTTCTGAACAAGTGAAAGACCTCCCATGGGATAGAGTGCGGAGAGACTATAGGGGAAACGATTCCCCATTTTAAAAATAGAACCAAAGTTCCCCGTTTTTCGATTTCCGCGAGTTGCAATGCATTACACAGACACTCTATGCCTGTCATATACCCTTTGGCAGCAATTCCAACAAATTTTGTTTTAAAATTTTGCAAGCAAAACACTACGTTGACATCAAAAACACCATCTCAACTCGCACTATGGTTTTAGGCTTTTAGCCATCAATCAAGACAAAGAGTAAGAGCAAAAACATACACAGAGCGAGACTGCGAGATAAAGCGAGTTAAATGCGGAAAAATTGGAAATATGTCCCGTTTTCACTAATGGGTTTGGAACCGTAACGGAAAAAATTAATAAATCTGTCCCATGCCGTCTAAAAAAATGCTAAGTAGTCAAAATCAATCATTGACTGGTCAAATTCCCTAACCAAATCATATATATTCCATACACCCTTCCGTTCATCTTCATTCTTCTGTGTAAGTTCTTCTCTTCTTCATTTTATTAAGCACAACAACCATGGCAGAAACATAGATCATCTTCCATTGAAAATTCGGATTCAAATCCATAAAATAAAACTCACAATGCTAACTTTCTACATGATCAATGAGAACCCATTCATCAATTGCAAATATAAAACAACATAGATTATATTCTGCCTGAATCGACAAAAAAGTAACATTTATATCAAACAACTAGAACTTGATTCCACTCACTGACGGACCTACAGCTGGACTAAACATTGTTAGCAAGAAACTTCACCGACACAAAATTACAAAGCAAAATTCATGGTTACATTAAAATTAAGAGTAAGGGTTATGGGATAGATTTTAAATGAGTCTATCCCTTTCGAAATGGAGGAGTCTTGTTCTGAACAAGTGAAAGACCGCCCGTGGGATAGAGTGCGGAGAGACTATAGGGGAAACGATTCCCCATTTTACAAATAGAACCAAAGTTCCCCGTTTTTCGATTTCCGCGAGTTGCAATGCATTACACAGACACTCTGTGCCTGTCATATACCCTTTGGCAGCAATTCCAACAAATTTTGTTTTAAAATTTTGCAAGCAAAACACTACGTTGACATCGAAAACACCATCTCAACTCGCACTATGGTTTTAGGCTTTTAGCCATCAATCAAGACAAAGAGTAAGAGCAAAAACATACACAGAGCGAGACTGCGAGATAAAACGAGTTAAATGCGGAAAAATTGGAAATATGTCCCGTTTTCACTAATGAGTTTGGAACCGTAACGAAAAAAATTAATAAATCTGTCCCATGCCATCTAAAAAAATGCTAAGTAGTCAAAATCAATCATTGACTGGTCAAATTCCCTAACCAAATCATCTATATTCCATACACCCTTCCGTTCATCTTCATTCTTCTGTGTAAGTTCTTCTCTTCTTCATTTTATTAAGCACAACAACCATGGCAGAAACATAGATCATCTCCCATTGAGAATTCGGATTCAAATCCATAAAATAAAACTCACAAAGCTAACTTTCTACATGATCAATGAAAACCCATTCATCAATTGCAAATATAAAACAACATAGATTATATTCTGCCTGAATCGATAAAAAAGTAACATTTATATCAAACAACTAGAACTTGATTCCACTCACTGACGGACCTACAGCTGGACTAAACATTGTTAGCAAGAAACTTCACCGACACAAAATTACAAAGCAAAATTCATGGTTACATTAAAATTAAGAGCAAGGGTTATGGGATAGATTTTAAATGAGTCTATCCCTATCGAAATGGAGGAGTCTTGTTCTGAACAAGTGAAAGACCGCCCGTGGGATAGAGTGCGGAGAGACTATAGGGGAAACGATTCCCCATTTTACAAATAAAACCAAAGTTCCCCGTTTTTCGATTTCCACGAGTTGCAATGCATTACACAGACACTCTGTGCCTGTCATATACCCTTTGGCAGCAATTCCAACAAATTTTGTTTTAAAATTTTGCAAGCAAAACACTACGTTGACATCGAAAACACCATCTCAACTCGCACTATGGTTTTAGGCTTTTAGCCATCAATCAAGACAAAGAGTAAGAGCAAAAACATACACAGAGCGAGACTGCGAGATAAAGCGAGTTAAATGCGGAAAAATTGGAAATATGTCCCGTTTTCACTAATGGGTTTGGAACCGTAACGGAAAAAATTAATAAATCTGTCCCATGCCGTCTAAAAAAATGCTAAGTAGTCAAAATCAATCATTGACTGGTCAAATTCCCTAACCAAATCATCTATATTCCATACACCCTTCCGTTCATCTTCATTCTTCTGTGTAAGTTCTTCTCTTCTTCATTTTATTAAGCACAACAACCATGGCAGAAACATAGATCATCTTCCATTGACAATTCGGATTCAAATCCATAAAATAAAACTCACAAAGCTAACTTTCTACATGATCAATGAGAACCCATTCATCAATTGCAAGTATAAAACAACATAGATTATATTCTGCGTGAATCGACAAAAAAGTAACATTTATATCAAACAACTAGAACTTGGTTCCACTTACTGACGGACCTATAGCTGGGCTAAAGGGGACTTTAGCCCGGATAGCCTTTCCAGTCCACAAGCCAAAAATAAAAATAAAAATTCTACTCGACCAAGACTTCTAGCACGAGCCTTAAAAGAAGATTTATCATTCCTGAGTCCGTCCCTGATTCCACTAAAACCCTAATAACAGCAAAATCTAAAAAGACGAAACCCCCGAATTCATAAAAGAATGCTTTTATGTCTTCTCGAAGCATAAAGAAATTCATAGCAGTGAAGATCTTTCTTCTAGTATGTTCAGTACAAGCAAAATAACATGAATAACATTCTTTAAGAAGATCTTAAGAATACATTGTTTCTTCATAAATTTGCCAGCATAATATCTTGTCTGCGATCGGGGTTTGATCGATTTTTTTTTTCTTTGGTAATGGCTGATTAAACGATACATTATGGTGGTAACGTAACACTATCCTTAAAAAGATTTAATGGATTGGATGAAATCAAAGACCTTTTTTTTTTTTTTCAGTGAGAGATGTTTTCTTGTTTTTTAGAGTAAGAAAACGAGAGAGAAGGAGAAGCGGGTGTTTCTCTACAAGGCGGAGGGGCACGAGAGTTGGGGATAACTAGTTCTCATTTGAGGTGAGGGGCACGAGAGTATTTAAATCTCACGTGTAAACCCACGTGTGTTGAGTAGTGACTACTTAACGGTTTCTACTGACGGCTAGGATAGATTTCTTATTTCTTTCCGTTACGAGATAGATCCCCAAATGCATTAGAGCTAGCACTATGGAGAGGGATATCCCTCTCCATCCCTCAAAACTCCAAAAACCCATGTACTATGGTCTCCTAAGTCTCTATTCATGTAGGGAGACTCACATGTTTCTCTACAAGGCGGAAATCACACGGGTACTGAGTACCCGTTTACTTTTTCACTTTACGAATACCGAGTACTCGTATTTTTTTTCTGGTTTTTAAACTTTTATCTTAAAACTTTCCTTTTTCACTCCTTATTTTTACTAAAACTCGTTTTTTTTTACCTATTTGATATATTCATTTTTACTCTAAAATATTTTTTTACCTAGATAAATATTTTCCCATAAAAAAGAAAACGCGCACTGAGTACCCATTTGGCACTATTCATACAGATACTGAATACATGTCTCGTGTAGGGAAAGGATGAGGGGACACCATAGTAAGATTGCCTTTCAAGTGCCATCCCTTCCCTACATTTGAGTGATGGTGCTAGAGCTCTGAGTGAAAATGGGACATAACCCCAAATTTTCCTTAAATGCCCCCCTTGAGAAAAGAGAAAGGTGCCATCGTTAACTTTCGTTTTACGCTACCACGTTTTCCCAAGTAAATATCGCAATAGAAAAAGAAGTTAAAAACTTTTCATGTCAGCTGCATATAGTGTTTTTGACTCCAAATCCCAACTAAATTGGATCGAATCGGGCACACACTTCCCAGTAAGATCTTAAGGGTGCTCAGTGCTCTACAGAATATCGAAGTTACAAGACTTGCTCTTGCGTATGAGGAGTGTGCATTTGCATATAGTAGGCAAACAACATCAACAAAATTTTGCACAACAGACAAAATTAAAAATCTAAAGTATCACCGGTAAAAATCTAGAGGATGCTTAACCGACAGACTATGCCCTAAAAATGTTGCTCACCTTGTCGGGAGGTCACAGTAATCGGTCCAATTAGAGAGTTGCTATGCATTGCACAGACCCTCTCTGCCTCTCATTCTCAATATCGTTTGGCCTTTGGTAGTAGTTCCAACAAATTTTGTTTAAAATTCTGCAATCAAAACACAACTTACTATGTCAAGTGACATTACATTTGACATTGAAAATATCATCTGCCTCCCAACTTTCTCAATGTTCGCACTATGGGTCTAGGCTTTAGTCATCAATCAAGACAGGCATATAGAGCAAGGTTGCTAATGGGGGATGTCAGTTTACTTGGAAGTGTACCAACCCAAAGGCAGATGATTGTTTTGTCATATTATGTAAAGTGGTACACCCAAGCAATCTGATACACCCTATTAGCAATCTTGAGTTAAAGGACACCTGAAGAAAAGAGAAAGGAAGCATCAGTAACTTTCGTTTTACGCTCCTTCATTTTCCCAAGTAAACATGATATGAATGTCCATGGTGCCGACTGCCGACAGCAAATTGAATCAGAAACCCGAGTCCAAGGACTATTTTTGGACTGGAACCACCGGCCTTACAACTCATCGGAAACGGATGTTGAGGTGAGGTCCAAGACTGTTTGTAGTTGGCAACTAGTTCCGGCATTTCGGTCCCTATGGCAATATTGTTTGTTCTTGTTAGGCTAATCCCTATGGGCTAAATATCTAGCAGTTAGATTGGTCATCCACGTCAGCTAGGGCGACCTCTTAAGTCCTATGGTATTTCTAATCTAGCAACGAAACGCTGGATAAAACAGCGCTGAACGCTGAACCAAATAGCGTTACATGATTTTATACTAATCATTATCATTTCTCTCTCCATCCTTTTCCTCTCTCTCTCTCCACCTTTTCCCTCACTTTCTCCACCTTTTCCCTCTCAAATACGTCCCACTTTCTTTCTCTACCAAAAACATTTATCTAGCGTTCATTGTTTCAGCGTTTATATCACTTTTTCAGTGCTGAATGATTCAGCGTTTCAATCTCGCTGCTAGTTGAACTGCGAGCAGTTGGTAGGAGAGAGAAGTATCAAGAAATAGTGTTAACTTTTTTCCCGATTTGCAACACTTTTTGACCAATCTAGCAGTTCAATCTTGTCCATAGGGATTAACCTTACAGATAACTACAAGCTGGACCTGGTCCACCGACTCTCTACCTAGGTCAGGGGTAATTTGTTGCTTTTTGGTGGTTGCAGTGGATGTCACCAACATTTCACTGTTGAAAAATTTATTAATGTACCTGTGATTCTGTTACTTTCTGAGGAGTTTAAATAGTGAATTTTAGGGTATATGTACTATGCAGGTTTTTACACATTTTCCGTTTCATGTTTAACATAAGCATTATCGTCGAGATACTTTACCGAAACAAAATTACAAAGCAAGGGGTTACAGGGTTTAATAGGATGTACCGTTCGAGTGATCCGATGGTTAGGATTAGATGCAATTTTCTTGTCTTATATAAGATGGTACCCCTACTAATTCCGGTCATCCTTTAGCAATCATTTAATTCATAGAAACGCCAAAAATCAAGAATAAAGAACTCTATCTGACATTAATATTAATCATCCCATCTATATTCACAACCATACATGGGAACATTATGTCTTAAATGCCAAATATTACGTATCCAACAACTAAATTTCAAATTCCATAATCTTAAATAATCTTAAAATGATAACATTTTGATAATCCGGTTCACAAAATCGTCACACGGTTATAATGTCTTTGCAAAATGTTGTAAATACTTAGGCCCCTTCCTATGGGTGTGGCAAACATGATTGTTTGCCATTTAAGCACCTACTATGGAGGGGGCAAATTGACAAACTGGCCTGGCTAAGTGGCAAATTTGCCACTTAGCCAGGTCAGGTCAAGTTTCTACCGAGCAGTCGAGTCTCGACCGCTCGGTGTTCGCTACACCGCTACCAGGTTTTGTAAGACCGGCCAGTTTAGTTTGCACCGTTAATCTAAAATAAATTTCACATTTGTTAATCTAAAACAAATTTCATCATCTAACTATTTCATTCACTTGTATTGTATAATTTCTTTAATATGTCTCAATCTAAGCAACAAAAGAAGAAGATTGGGGGTCCAAATACCGTAGCCGAAGATGAAAGCATTTGCAGAAACTGTGTTCTTTACACAAGATAGTATCGATGGTGCCAGTCAACAATCTACCAAGTTGTGGATAACATATTTGCTAAATTTCGTGAAGAAACTATGAACATCAACGAGCGTGATGCAAATGGATTATCCGGTCGCTTTGTTACAATCAACGCCCAAATTGCCTTGTATGTCGCTGCTCTAATGCAAGCTGCTCGTGGTCGAGAGAGCGGTCTTGTCGATGTTGATGTCGAACGAAAGTGCCGAACTGATTGGCACCATAAACATGGGATAAATTTTGCTTATGAAAGTTGTTATCATATTTTGAAAGTGTTGCCTAAATATAATCCAGAAGTGTTAGCAAACATGCAGAATGTACCTGCAAGTTCACCATACACTTCTTCACCTTCAACGCCATCTTCACAACCATCTCAATCATCTCACCACCCCCCCCCCCTTCAGATAATCCATTTTCTTCACCAGAAACCACCAGAAACAACAATTCCAACTTGAATGTCAATACTGCAATTAAGAGAAAATTATTAGGAAGAAATCATGCAAGAGCAGCGAGAAAATCTTCCCAAGAAGGAGAAACAAGTGAAGGAGGTAGTAGTACTATGGAAACTTTGATAGAGCATCAGAAGGTCGTCGAAAAACAAAGAGTTGTAGATCGCAAGTTCTTGATTAAGGAGATGAAAAAACATCGACTAACTCAAGAAAAATTTGTTTCAGACTATGACAAGAATAAGATTCTAAATGCAAACACCGAAAAAATGAATCCCAGACAATTCATGGCATGGGAGATGGAGATGGACAGGTTAACAGAGGAATTGGATGAAAAAAGAAACAAGAGAAACATGGAAAAACAATTTGGGGTTCAAGCTGAAGATGAGGATGATGAAGACGACGATGAAGTAGTGCCACTTAATTAATTAATGTATCAGCTTTAATTTAAATGAATATGTAGTAGTTTGGTTATGGTGAATGAAATTGTTCTGGTTTTTTCATTACAAATTGTTATACTTTTTTCATTACATTAAAACTTAAACTAATTTTTTTGCATTACATTAAAACTTAAACTAATTTTACTGCATTACATTAAAACTTAAACTTGACAACATCCATGAAAACATTATTAAGCCTAACATCTCATACGAGTTATTAAAAACTCCTTAAGAATTTGGTAATGCACTTCGCATTCGAAATCTTTTTGTTTCCATCTTCGCCACTCGTCTCGACTTCGTATTCCCAATTCAACATTGGTCTCACCTCTAAGACGATATCGAGTGACAATCCTTTTCATAGCTATAAAATCCACAACCTCTTTTTTGATATCCATGAATCGGCAAAACAAAGCAGCACGATCCCGGTTATGAGGATTACATGTCTCTATGCAGAAGGCATCATGAATTTTACCCAAATAACTCATACTAGGTAAACCGTTAATCCGTCGTTCTTCACCTCTCTTCGGGTAGTGTATTACATAGTTTGTACAAAGAGATAAATCTTCATCTTCAGTGAATCTAGGATCATCCATATTTTAACCAGAAAGTAGAGAAGTTTTTGTAGAGAAGAAGTAATGTGTGAGTTTGAAACGGATGAAGTGAAAGATTTATAAGGAATGCTAGCGGTTGAGTCTAGACCGCTAGCGATTAAGTCTAGACCGCTGCTTTTAATGACTGTTAAATGATTTAAACTTAAAAAACAAAATTATGGAACAACGAATGAAACTTAAACAATTTAAAAAAATAAAAATAAAAAACAAATGAAACTTAAACAATTTAAGAAAATGAAAATAAATAACAAATGAAACAATAATAAAAAAAACAAATGAAACAAACACTACTCAATTCGTCCCCCATCTCTTCCAAACTCAGCCCACAGATCCACTCTGAGATCTTCCCTCAACCTGTTATACAGAGTTCTGTTCTCAATTTGACTGGTCATTTGCGCATAGTTCCTTGCAGGTAATCCTCTAGCTGGTATAATCTCAGGCCTTAAGTCTTCATCTTGATGGTTAGTCCATTTCTTATTACGACGAGTCTCCTGGATAGCCATGTTATGCATAATGATGCAAGTCAGCATAGTCTTATGCATTTCACGAGCACTTAAACCACGATAAGGCCCACAAATGATTGCGAACTTCCGCTTCGGAATTCCAAAAGCCCGTTCCAAATCCTTTCTCAGATTCATCTGTTTACTATTGAAATACGAGTATGAACGACCCATTTCACCGGCAGGTGGCTGACAGTAACATTGACCTAAAGTTGACCATTTTGGATAAATTCCATCTGCAAGATAATAGCCATGAGTGTAGTGATTCCCGTTGATACTGAAATTTACCTGAGGAGAAATTCCATACTTTAAATCTTCAAACAAAGGCGATTTTTGTCCAAAATTTATATCGTTTTGAGATCCCGAGAGACCAAAAAAAGCGTGCCATATGCAACGATCATAAGAAGCAGCAGCCTCAAGGATCACTGTTGGTTTTGTGTAGTGACCCTTATACTGACCGGCCCAATAGGTAGGGCATCCGGTCCATACCCAATGTATGCAGTCAAGACTACCCAGCATTCCAGAAAATCCCCTTTCCTGATTCTGCTTTAATATTTCTCTAACATCTGCATCAGTTGGTTTTCGTAAATAGGTAGGACCAAAATGATTAATCATTGTTTCGCAAAACAACGCAACATACTTGTATGCAGTTGTTTTGCCAATGCGAAGGTACTCATCATTAGAATCTGGAGGTCTGCCATATCCTAAAATCCTCAAAGCCGAAGTAACCTTTTGTTCAGGGCTATGACCCCTAATATTCAGTGCATCGTACTGATAATTAAATTGAGGTTCTACCTGACAAAGCTCACCAATAATCTTTAGCACCAAATGTCTAGGCATGCGGAATCGGCCTTGGAAATTTTCATCAGAGAACACACAGTCAGGAAGAAAATAATCGTGCATCAACTTCTCGTGCCATTCATCCCGACCCCGGTACGTATATCTTCTCGTGAAGACTTCTCTTGGCTCTGGATCTCTAGGTATTTTCCCCAATGAATATAGCTGCATCAAGTTGTTGGTTAGTTCTTGATCTTCATATGACTCATCATCAATTTGATTCAACGCCTGAACGAATATTCGTTGTTGTTCTTCAAATTGATCCATATGAAACACACTTCTTCGTCAGAAGAATCCATATCCATTGAGTTGAAGAAAAAAAAATTAAACAGATGATTAAGATATAAAAGAGTAAGAGCGAGTAAGATAGATTTAATGAGAAAATTAGGTGTGATTAAATTGAATTGAGTGGGTGTAATTTATCGGGAAACGTGGAGGGGGGGGGGGGGGGGGGGAATAGCTGTTATTTCACTGTTTAATAACCGACGGTTACAAGACCGGCCGGTTTTAAAGAGACCGATAGTGGTTGAGACTGGGCCGCTAGCGGTTTGCACACCACATACAACTCGAATCATCCACCTAAGCACCACTTAGGCTCTTTCCGAGACCTGCCAAAAGAGTACTCATATGACTATAATTTTCATTTTCTAAAAATTTATTTTTCTTTATCCGATCTAATGTGTACAAGAAAATAAACATGCATAAAATTTACTTAAGCTTATGGAGTCATTTTTTCACATGCACTACTTTGTGGACACCTACAAAAAAATATGTATGAAATCGATCATTCATAATCCCACACAAACCTATTTTTTCATGAGAATTACATTAGTGCACCAATATGTTCGCCCCTGCGAAAACATACCTAAAATCGATCCTTCATAACCACACACAAACCTACTTTTTCATGGAAAATACACTGCTACACCAATGTGTACAACGCTACAAAACATGCATAAAACCGATTATTCATAACCACACAAAAGCCTATTTTTTTTATGGGAATTTCACTGGGCGCACCAATATATACACCCTTGAAAAACATGCATAAAAACGATCATTCATAATAGCACACAAACCTACTTTTTCATGGGAATCACACAGGTGCACTAATATGTGTACCGCTTCAAAACATGCATAAAGCCGATCATTCACAACCACACGCAAACCTATTTTTTTCATGGGAATTACAAGGTGCACCAATACGTACGCCGCTGTAAAACATGGGAAACCTATTTTTCATGGGATTTACACAAGTGCACCAATATGTACACCCCTGCAAAACATGCATAAAACCAATCACTCATAACCACCCACAAACCTAATTTTTCATGGAAAGAACATAGGTGCAGCAATATGTACGTCATTGCAAAACATGCACCAAACCGATCATTCATAACCACACACAACCTAGTTTTTCATGGAAAATACAAACATGCACCGATGTGTACACCCTTGCAAAACATGCATAAAACCAATCATTCATAACCACCCACGAACCTACTTTTTCATGGGAATTCCACTGGTGCACCAACATGTACACCCTCGCAAAGCATGCAGAGAAACTGTAATTCATAACCAAACACAGACTTATTTTTACATGTATACTCATGTCCAATTATTTGCACATTAACGATTAATAGGTGTACAACTATGTACACATTAAAAATCAACATGTGTACAATTATGTACACATTAACAATTTAATATCAACACAATTCAGTAACCTAAAATTGAGAAAACCAAGAACAAGAAATTAACATAGTTAAAACATCAAAACGAAATTTCCCAAAACTTTATAAAGAAAATGAAACACTGACCACATGAAACCTTACATTTATAAAGTTTGTTATCTTATCCATAATACCAGAAAGTTGCATGAGCACTAGGCCACCCACCTCCATAATCAGTCATTCTAGCAAGATCAAACTATCAATAATGTTAAATTGTTAATACCAAATGAAACCTGAGAACCAAAAAAAAAAGAGAAAGGAAGTGTTATTGTAACCTAGCCGTCATAAGCTTACGCCTCATTTGTACGCAAACATAAGCTTATCCCTTTATTTTTTTCCATGGTGCACTAACTTGTACACTGTGCTTTCCACATGCTAGTGTTGCTCCTACATTAATACTCATTTCAGATACACATAAAAAAAAAAATGTTTACCCAAGTGATTCTATCTGCAAGCTTAGAATACCAAATAAATAATCCCATAGGGTCCAACTAAATAAATAATCCCATAGGGTCCAACTAAATAACTAATCCCATAAATAAATAATCCCATAGGGTCCAACTAAATAAATAATCCCATAGGATCCAACACAATGGATACTGCAACCTATGCAAGGACTCTGGACATCTAGACATGTGAAATGCAATTAAGAATATAGAGTTGCAAGTTGCAACCCAGATTCAAAATTGACAGTGAACTTCCTTGCTCAAGTAAATCCAGCATAAAAAAAAGTTTTAAGTGCATCACTTACTTGCACCACGCTCCCAGACTCGCATTTTCAGGTGTAAACGAGATAACACTTGCACAACTCTGAAAATGAAGAAGAAGAAAAAGAATCATATGAACTTTTTCAAATTAAAAAGGAAACCATGTGTTAATAGAAAATGGAGAATCAAAGGCTGTCAGTGATAAATAAGGAACTGAATAAACTAATCAGTATTAGTTCGAGCAGGAAATACTTCATGATACTAAAATTTCGGACCAATCTCTGATAACTTTAAGTCGCCAACCAGCAAATTATGTTCAAACACTATTATGAGATGTTGCACTGATATATTAAAGAAGGCCGGAGTGCTAAGGAGCATTCTCGGAGATCAACGGTAACATGGTAAAGGAACATAGGGAATGATGCATGAAATTTGGTGTTACTAATTTCCTCCAAAAATGCGTACCTTGCATTCACTTGTGGAGAAAGTAACACAATGAGGATTCCCCATGCTAACACATGTCACATTCCAGGTTGCACCAACAATTTCAAGTCCTGCCTTCACCACAACTTGGTCCTTGTTGGCTGGTAATTTGGTAGGTACATCCTAAGTACAGGTTGACCCATATCAACTTTAACCTGCAAACACAATGATTATTTACAAGAAATGGTCAATTTCGTTGTAAATACTAATTTGTCAAAGAGAGTTCTATCGAAATCAACTTGTACCGAAATCTAACTATGAGGAATAAAACAACAAGTCAAGTAGTCTTATTAAAAGCTCATTCAAAGTAAGAAATATAAATTAAGATGAACCATTGCAGGTAATTGTCATTCATCGCCTATGAGAATCGCATGGCTGACATCAGATGGAATTGCTAATTCACACTCTTTAAATTAAAAAGCTTCATCGATTAACTATTACCAACTTCAATTTCAGAGGAATTCCATTCCTCTTAGAATAAACCACCAATTTCGTAACAAACCAGCAACCTAAAGCTACCACCGTCATTGATTCCTAAACAAATATGTACCCAGCTCTTCTGTTCTTACCAATCGCTGAAACCCATCTCAGTCTGTCCAATGCGGACACCTGAATTCATGGCACATACCCACGAAAACAAATTTGGCATTCAATAACTTCTTTTGACTGATTCTCAGATCAAGAATTCAGCGCAAATCCAACACAAATTCAAACCCAATCATACGAGATGCTAAAACTACAACATTCTTTGTTCTTCTAAGCTGAAACCACTTCAAATCCTCCTCTAAATCACCATATAACAGGTGCACCAATATGTACACTTGTACTACAGGTGCACTAATATGCACACTTATACATCACATAAAACATACATGCATGATACATCTCGAATACCTTATTAATTTTGGACCATCACATAAAACATAATCTTCCAAGAGACAACAGTGGAAGCCAGAAATGCGAACAGTGAGTGTACTAAAAAATGAGGCTGAAATGCCAAACCTAAATTGTTATTGGAATGCTAGGGGTCTTGCTCGCAAGAAAGCAAGAACTAAGTTAGGAACTTTTAGATATGTCATATTCCAGAATGCAGTATAATTTGCAAGTTTTTTGACTACACCATCAAACAAAGAATCTAGAGTCAATTAGCATAATACTATCATGTCTACTGATCGATACATAAATAGTGGGCATGCAAGAGTGTATGGTGACTACAGATCATGGAAAATGTTTGGGTAGAGAAGACGTCTTTGGGATGATTGCCACTTTTGACTTCCCATGCCTAGGTTACGAGCGGATTTAATTGCATTTTTTGTGCAACTAAAAAAAAGTGGTAAATGTCCTAATTACACTTTGGTGAGTGATTTTGGTATGCTGTAAATAATGCGAGTCCTATAGAAATAGGAACTGTTTGCCCATTTTACTATCCACATCTTAAACCTTAAATGAATTCAAAAAAATCAATACAAAGGAATTCGTTTCAGGATGCTCAGACAGTCAGACTGTAAAACATAAAAAAAAAAGTTTGTAAATACAACATATTAACCAGTGTAAAGTACGTATATGAGATAAGCTCAATCATTATATAAGATAGCCTCTGATATTATAGTTCTTTCAAAGTACTAACATTATTATTTGATTTGATTGAAAATAACATAAAAGCTTACAGCCGAGTGAAGATTATAGAGATTTCAAATTGAGGTTTAGCGGATTCCGACAGAGAATATAGATCTAAATAGAGAGATGAGACTAAATTCACATATATTAGCAATTAAAAGGTAAAATTAACAAAATAATGTGTATGTAACTTATGGTTCTTAACAGATGCAATCAGATCTTCTTCGTTCATGTCTTTCGGTTAGTTGTAACTAAACTCACTCCTGCGATTTACATATCAACGACATTAAACAAAACGGAAAATCTGAGATTTCAGTAAATGGAAGGAAGAATAACTGATGCAGGACAAGATCGAGGGCTAAATGAAGTTGAATAAACTAAATTTGAGATTTCCATAAACAAATCAAACCTTGAAAATCGAACAAGAACAAATGAAGAAATCAATCAAATAAACATAAAACGAAAAAGATCAAACGGTGACACGAAGTAAGAATCTCAGCTGAAGAACAACAATACTAAATCGCTTCTGGCTCTGTCTCTCCCCAAAAGAAAATCTAAAGATCCAAAAGAATTGAATACTGAAACATCAAAAGAGTAACTAGGGAAATAACGAAAAATCGCATTTCCTAAATCGGCTTCCATTTGGACTAACTCGTCTAAAAAAGGACTAAATTGTTCTAGGTTTTGTAAAATTGGACTAGCGAATACTAGGTCTGAAAACGATGGACTAGAGTGTCTAAAGCCCAACTAATATGGGATTAAACGTCAATTTCTACAAATGGCAAACTTTTTAGTTTGCCACACACATAAGAACTAGCCTACGTCATCTTCTTTAGTGTTATTGACTCCAAATCCCAACGAAACTGGATCGAATCGGACACACTTATGGGTGCCCTACAAAATTCTCAACCTACCTCTTCTTTTTTAGACATCACCACCCGGTTAAGGGTAACTCCCCGGGGAACATAGGACCCAAAATCCGAATTTTTGATGACCGAGCGAAATTTTAACGGCTCTAGATTGTGACAAAAGTTGCTCATCAAAAAAAAAAGTAAAAAAAAATCATCAACTGTGAGCTAAAGTAACTAGGGATACGCAATAAAGATGTAAGGTCAGAAGAAATCATTTGGTAATTGTGTGAAATCTCACCCAGAGAAACTCTCTTGTTCTTTTACATTTTTGGTTGGGCATACCGGCATTTCTAGGGCTGTTCATGGTCGGTTTTGGTTCGGTTTCTAGCCAAACCAAAATCGAAACCAATACTATCGGTTTCTAAAAATCTAAGTCAAACCAATCCATTAACCATCGGTTCGGTTTTCAAATGGTTCCAGCCGGTTTCGGTTTGTTCCAGTGGTTTTTGGTTAACCAATAGTTATGTCAAACGACTCAAACAAACAAAAATACACAAATTTACAGATAAAAAAATCGTAGCTGCCGATAGTATTGGTTTACACAAGTTTACAGACAAATAAATAAATAAATATCAAGAATAGTTAAAGCTTACTCTAAATCTAGAGATCAAAAGAAGATATATAATATATCTTAATTTAGTTATTGACAAACAAAAAAGAATAAATAAGGGAAGAAGAAAGTCGAGTAGCAGTAGTGACTGTTGTAGTTAGGGGTGGAGAAGGGAGGCGACTGAGAGAAGGAGAAAGAGAAAGAGGGAGAGTATCATAATGAAATATTTAGATTTAGAGTTTCTATTTATCCTCTAAATCAATGGGTAGAATCTAACACTTGTAAATCAAGGTAGAAACTAAATTTAAAAATTAATCGGTTATCCAATGGTTTTTGGTTCGATTTTAGAGGTCAAACCAAACCAAAACCAACACTATCGATTTTCCACTTTGTACACCATAACCAATCCATTAGTAAATGGTTCGGTTTAGGTTTCTTCCTAATTGGTCTGGTTCGGTCCGGTTCCAGCGGAAAACTGAAACCATGTTCAGCCCTAGGCATTTCAGAAACAAAAAAGCTATTGGCTATTGCATCCACCGGTTTCACTGTCAGTTTTCCAATGGTCGGAAAAAGACGCTGTATAAAGAAGAGGATGCTTAACCGACAAACAACTGTACGCCCTGAGAATGTTGCTCATCTTGTCGTGGATGTTGCTAATAATGCCGGGAGGTTCCAGTAATCAGTCCAATTAGTGAGTTGCCATGCATTAAACAGCCTCTCTTTGCCTCTCATAACCTTTAGTAGTACATGATTCCAACAAATTTTGTTTTAAATTTTACAAGCAGAACAGAACAGTACTACCACCACCATGTCAAGTCAAGTGACATTACATTAGACATCCAAAACATCATCTTCTCCTCTCGAGTATCTCAATGTTCACGCTATTGCTTTGGGCTTCTAGCCATCAACCAAGACAGTAGAAAAGAGAAAGAACGTATAGAGCGAGAGATAATGAGTAAAGGCCTCCCTGGTGCCAACTGCCGACATTGGAAACCCTACTCCAAGGGCTATTTTAGGCAACTAAACATCTGGAGACTGCACTTGACAGGAACCACCGGCCTTACAACAACCCACCGCCTCCGGCTGTTGAGGAGGTCCTAGACTGTTTGTTTGTAGCTGGCAACTAATTCCAGCATTTCGGTCCCTCGTCCCTCCCTATAGCGATATTGTTTGTTCTTGTATGTTACAGAAAAATTCCAGCTGGACCTGGTCCACCGACTCATACCTAGGTCAGAAGTAACTTGTTTCATTTTTGGTGGTTGCAGTGGATTTTCCGGTTATGTCACCAACCTATCACCATTAAAATTAAATGTACGTATGTATCAATCTCTCTACTGACAAGTTGCAAATTTAAAAAGTCCACCATTTACATACACAATTTAACATAAATTGGAAATTTACCATTATCTCAAATTCTTCACGTCCTTCTTCCATAAATAAGTTCTCAATCATTA
Source organism: Papaver somniferum (assembly GCF_003573695.1). Lineage (NCBI taxonomy): Eukaryota > Viridiplantae > Streptophyta > Magnoliopsida > Ranunculales > Papaveraceae > Papaver > Papaver somniferum. The sequence continues at coordinate 222,322,152 of NC_039358.1, forward strand.
TTGCAGTGGCATAAAACCACACACTACATCCAATTGTATAGAAGATGAGTTAAAACTAAGTCAAGATGTTCAACAAACATAGACACAAAGATATACGTGGCTCGGTATGATTACCTACGTCCACGGGGTGAAAGAATGAATGTTATTATTTCTTTTCTTTGATTACAAGGTGTTCTCCCCTTCTCAAATTGTGTAACTCTCAAACTCTCCTTCTCAATGGTGTAACTCTCAAACTCTCAAATGTAGTGTCTTCTTTCTCTCCCTTTCAACCTGCCTCTCTCTCGACCTGCCCTTATATTTATAGGCCAAGGTCGACATACAACAGAATTACAATGTTGGTCACATTACATCAATTTAGTTGTTCCCTATCGGACCTTCACTGCTCACCCGACTTTCTGGTTTGACCGATAGTTCTTCACCCGAGGCCGAGTCTTAATCGTCTGGTTAACACGATGTCTCCCTTCTTTCTTATCGTTTCTTTGTTTGACCATCTTCCTTCGTCTGACCGAGTGCTTTCTGATTGTTCGGCCGACCTGTCAGAGGATAAGGGTCACGTCACATCCGAAAACTATTGGACCCACGTGATACCTCGCTCTTTGCGCCGTTTGGTTCTATCTTGTGCTTCACCGCTCTTTGTTCTTTGGTGTATCACATCTTAGGATCTTGCCACCTATCCCTGTGGATTATCTACACCTACATTTATGCCCCTTCTTTCGCTCGTGTGCTTGGCACGAGGGAAAGAAAATCGCTCCATCTTCCCATGTCCTCAAGCATGCCGAGAATTCCGCCATGCAGTCTCCTACTAATTCTCCCTTTATGACTTGTAACTGTTGTTGTCGGTTGAGGCGCTGCACCCTATAAATACCTACCTTCATGTTCTCTTTTCTTTGCTCGCCATTTTTCAGAGAAACCAAGTGATGTTCTTCTTTTTTCTTTTCCTCCCACTTTACCGACGCCATTAATTCCTGTGATTCTCTTATCTTCTCCGTCTTCGGCTTTGCTGTTTTTGTTGGTGAGGTTTGCGACAGTCGTGGTTAGTTCTTCCTTTTGCTTCTCTCTTCACCAACGTTCGTATCTCTCCGTTCGCTTTCTTCCATGGATACTTCTTCGCCGTCAATGATTGAAAAAAGGTGTGTGAGTGATACCTTCTCCGAGGGCGATGTTGTTTCTCTTGATTCCCTATTTTGGATTGAGAGTCCTTCCCATCACGATTATCGTGCTATAAATTCCCTTTTTCCTGATGATTCTCCCTCTTTTTCATGTAGGGCTGATAAGAGAGTCTCCAAAGACTTGTCTGATGATGAGTTTATTGAACAGTTGAAGGAAGAATTCGGTCTTCAAAACTCTGAAGTGACCCTAGTCTCGGGCCAAACGGGTGTGTTAAAGAAGACCGATGTCGATAAATATGAGAAGTTGTCCGAGGCGATCATCGTCACTCGTGGGAAGTTGGAACTTGGCCTTCGCTTTCCTCTATACAACCCTGCCAGCCCTTTCTACTATGAGGTATTGTCGCAACTTCGTCCGTATCGGGCCTTGACTCAGTGGAATGGCAACACTTTTCGTCTGATGAATGAGTGGAGAGATCGAGGCGAGGGTCGCGGATCTACGACCGATTGGTCGACCTATAAGCCTGGAGACGCTCCAGATTACACTTCTGCCAATTTTATCGTGAAGTACCGGAGCGGGACGGCTACCAATGGCGACCTTGCTGGTTTTGCTGCTAGCCCTCACCGTCAGAAATTTATGCCCGAGGGTGTTGACAGATTGATGCTAGATGCTGATCCCCTTGGTAAAGGTTCCAACAAGCGTGCTCGCCACACCAATGACCCATACTGGGACCAAGTTCCACTTCTTGTTCGCGGCCAAATTTTGCATGGTAGCTTTCCTCCTCCTCAATTTCCTGCAGAGCCTTATCCATTCTGGGTGATTAACGATGATAAGGTATGTTGCTTTCTTTCCACTTTCTTTGATTCCTGCTGTATCGTCTTAGTGTATTGATTACTTTCTTGTCGTAGGCTAAGCCTCAGAGCGAGTCTACTAAATCGACTTCTATTTCCAAGAAGAGGAGCGCTGGCACAAGGGTCGAGGAAGATCAGGGGAAGGTAACAAACATATAGCTTTTATCCTAAGTACATGTACTTGCCCCTGTTTTTTGCGTTCACGTGTTCTGACGTTGAACCTTGTGCAGAAACTCCCTAGGCGCGAGGATGAAGATGTTGGAGGGTCCGATACTGTCGGTGGTGAAGGTTTGGTTCCAAGGCGTAATCCTCCTCGGGGGAAGGTGGCGGCGAAGGGAGTGGTGCTGAAAAGCTCGGACGTTGTGATCGACATCCCCGATCAAGATGATGAGGACGATATATTCGGGGACGAGCAGCTGTTTGATGAGGATGCTGGTGGTCAGAAGGAAGGGGAGTTTCCTGTGAAACTGCTATTGTGACTCCTATCGTGCAGCCTGGAGCTCAGGGGCCGACCCAAACATCGCTCCAAAAGCTGCCCCAGAAGGATGTTGGGTCTTCCTCGGGTGTTCAGACATCCTTTACCATATCGGTCCCAATGTGTAATTCTCTTGGCGCATTATACTCGGAGGAGTTTGGCTCCCATACTGATAAGCAGATGATTGCTGCCATGCCCCTGTATCATGACATTGCGCCGGTGTTTGATAATCTGGTAAGTGGTTTGTTTGAACTCTTCCTTTTGATGTTATCGGGCCTTACTAATCTCGTCTTGGGATGGAATTTGTAGGCGTTGAATCGGTCGAGGTTGGAGGCTGCACTCCGCCGACAAGAGATTAGGAAGTTGGAGGTTGCTCTTCAGCAGGAGAAGGAACGATCTCGTGATCTGGAGATCAAACTCGCCGATGCACAAGGTATATTGTTTACATAATTGTGTTGATTGAGTTCTTCGTACCAATGTCCTGAGTCAATTATTTTTCTTCTAGCCGAAATATCTAATATAGATCTAGCCGCTTCTTCGGAGAATAGGCTTATGAAGAGAAAATGGGATATCGAGAAAGATCATGTGGAGAATCTTCGACAACGAATTTCCAATAAGGATGGGAAGATATACCGACAGGAGTCCGAGATCCAACAACTTCAAGAGGAATTGGACAGATATCGCCTGTTTGAGTATGTCCCCGAGGAGATAGATAACTTACGGGCTCGCTTGGGCATGTTTCAAAGACTTGCTGGTGATAAAACGTTACTATCCGATAATCTGGAGAGTCAAAATGGTTCCCTTAGGCTTCAAAATTGAGATCTTCATGAAGATCGGCGACGAGTTTTGAGGGAAAAATTTGTGGCCGAACAGTCCAACCGAGATCTTCTTGAAAGGACCAAGGGTTTCGATAAGCTGTCCAGTGACCTAGAGTGGACCCAAGCCTAGTTATCGGTGCTAAAATTGTCCTATAATAGTCAGAGGGCCGAGTGGAGCGATTACAAGAAATATTACCCTTCGAATGAATTCAATGAACAATACTATAATGAGTTAACTTTGAAGCTTTCTAAGGCCAAGGATGAGTTGTACAAGTCCATGGAGTCGTTAGAATCTGTGTTGTCAACCCTATCAGGTCTCTGGAGTGCATGCTGGGGTGGCCTTAAAACCGAGTTAATTTGTTATTTTTACTCCGTTTTCTGTTATATTCCGTGTTTAACATGCTTATAATGTTTTGTTGCAGCCGAGCAAGGTCGTGCTAAGGATCTGGAGCGAGATGTGCACAACCTCGGGCAAGAGGTAAAGCAGTGGAAGAAGGCTGAAGGCGAGACGGAGGTTAAGCTCCAAGCCTCCGAGTCGGGGTCCGAGCAGCTTTCTCAGCATATTGTGGACGAGAGAAACGCTCATCAGAGCGAGCTTGCTGAGGCGATCAAGGCCGGCGTAAACGAGTACATCGTGCAAAAGTTCCGCGAGGTTGCTCAGAGGAAGGGAGGGGCCGGTGCTGTTCCACCCAGGAGTTGATCACGCCTTTTGTAGTGCTGCACCACTAATTTTCCCTTTGTTGCGGGTTGTAATTCGTTTGAACACTTGTTTTATGCTTCTTTGACAAATTCTTTAAATGGGGTGCTGCGTCGCCAAGCTTGCTTTTCCTTTTCCATTGTGTTGACAATTCTTTTGATAATTTCAGCCTTATCTTGTTGTTTATGTTACGTACCTGCATTTGATGTCACATGTATTGGTTATTAGTTCTTTTTCTGTCGGACACACTCAACAAGGAGGGTCATCGGGCCCGATGCCATGTCCCAGCCGAGGTATCTCATCACTATCTTTTAGATTCAGTGGAAGGGTTATAGTCACCCTAGGTCTAGGCCCGATAATCCCGAGTGGTTATCGATCAACCAACTCGGGCAAGTGATCACGGCCACCTGGGATGGGGGTAACCTTTCATATGTAAGTAGGTTACCTAGATGAGAAGAAATCGTATCTTAACAACCTTTGGTATCTGGCTTTCAACCACCAGTACCCTTAGGCTACCTCGGCACTTGCACACTGCCGCTGCCCCGAGTATCGAATAGCCAGTCGACTGTAAGTCACCTCGGCACTTCCACACTGGCTTTGCTTGGAGTACGAATGACCATTCCAGTGTAAGTCACCTCGGAACTTCCTCACTGGCTTTGCCCCGAGTACGAATGACCATTCGAGTGTAAGTCACCTCAGCACTTCCTCATTGGCTTTGCCCCGAGTACGAATGACCATTGGTCGCTCATGTCATATTTCCTACCCACGTGGTTTTAAAGAAATAAATGACAAGTATGTTTACCTGTTTCCCTCGAACCCCTCATGGGTAATAGAGTTTCAGATGTTGACCGTTCCACGGTTTTAACTCGGGTTTGCCGTCTGGTTTGAGTAATCGATAAGCTCCCTCGCCAGCTTTAGACACGATTGTGTATGGTCCTCCCCACCTTGCCGCTAGTTTACCGCCTTTTTGGTCACGTTCCCAATCGGCTAGATATTTCAACACTAACTGCCCCGGTTGAAACTCTCTTGGTCGAACTCGTTTGTTGTATTCTCGTTGTAATCTCCTTTGGTAATTCTCCAGTTTTTGCAACGCCATCTCCCTTGTTTCCTCCAAGTCATCGAGCTTGGCCAATATTAGTTCTGCCGATATGTTTCTCTTCCAGGCTTCAGTTCTTGTGGTGGGTATCATTACTTCAGTTGGTAGTATCGCTTCGGTTCCATAGGTCAGCATGAAAGGTGATATACATGTTGCTTCCCTTCGAGTGGTTCGATAGGCCCATAAAACATTGTAGAGTTCTTCGCACCAATTATCGTATTCTCCATCTAATTTTTTCTTCATATTGTCGGCGATAGTTTTGTTTGTGATCTCGGTCTGCCCATTACTTTGAGGGTATATGGGGGTAGCCTTGATTTTTCTGATGTTGTAGGTGTTAAATAGTAGGTCGATGTTTTCTCCCTGGAGTTGTTTTCCATTATCCGAGACGATGGCCGCCGGTACTCCGAAACGACATATGATGTGATCCCAAATGAACCTGAAGACGTCCTTGTCACGGATATGTCTCAGTGGTGCCGCCTCCACCCATTTAGTGAAGTAATTTGTCGCTACTATTAAGTATTTTCTCTGCCCCGATCCCACATGTAATGGTCCCACGATATCGATCCCCCACTTTGCGAAGGGCCGGGGGCTTACTACCGAGTTTAGAGTTACTGAAGGTGCATGTAACTTCTTACCAAACCGCTGGCATTCTTCGCAAGCTTGCGCCATTTGTTTTGCATCATCGTTCATATACGGCCAGAAGTATCCCATCGTTTTCGCTCCCGCTGACAGACTTCGTCCCGAGCTGTGATTTCCGGCTGCTCCATAGTGTAGTTCATTCAAGATTGTCTGGCCTTCTTCCTTACTTAAGCATCTTAAGAGTGGTCCCAGGTATGATTTCATGTATAGGATTCAGTCTCTTAGCTCGTAAGCGGCCGATTTGCTTTTTACTTTGTTGATCTCGGGTCACCCCTTGGGTAACTCGCCTGTCTCCAAGTACGAATGAATCGGCTTTCTCCAATCTTCGTCCGGATATCTGTCGGTCGTGTTGATAGCCACGTCGACGTGCACCTCGGGTATCTCTGGTATAGATGGGGCGAGGAGTCTCATGACACGAATACACTCCACACTTGGGTCTGTGAGCTGGGATGAAATATATGCCAATGCATCCGAGTGTCGATTATCTTTTCTGCATATGTGGCGAAATTTGATGTTGGGGATCTGGTCGATATAGAATTGGGAGAGCTCCCAGTACTTCTGCAAAATCGGGTCGTGGATGGCGTATTTGCCTGTGATTTGTCGGATCACCAACTGCGAGTCGCTAGTTAGTCTTACATCTTGTAGGCCCATATCGACGATTAATCTCAGGGCGTGAATCGCAGCTTCGTACTCGGTGACGTTGTTTGTCGCCTTAAATTCCAGTCTAAACGAATGGACCATTTTTCGTCCCTTTGGTGTGGTAAAGACTATCCCAAGTCCCGATCCATCTTTGTTCGACGCTCCATCGACGAATACTTCCTAACGTGATGGGCTACTTGCTTCGAGTAAGTTGTCCGGGTCTTCTCGATCTTCTTCCATTGCGGGTATGCCCTCGACCACATATTCGTCGCTTAGTGGAAAATATGCCACTACTTGTGCCTTCACTGCTGTCCTCATTTCGTAGAAAACATTGAACTGTTTAATTTTCGCCCCCCCCATTTGGAGATCCTTCCGGATCGGCCTGCATTTTCCAGTACCGCCTCAATAGGTGATTTTGTGAGCACGCGGATCCGATGGGCTTGGAAATACGTCCTTACTTCAGGGTGGCGAAAGCTATCGCTAGAATCATCTGTTCCATCCTTGTATAATTTTTCTCGGCCGGACTTAATGCTTTGCTAATGAAGTAAACAATATTTTCCTCGCTCCCTTCATTTCGAACTAAGACTGCACTGATAGCATATGAAGTTGCTCCGAGGTATAATGTGAGGACCTCAGATGGCTCGGGTCTTTGTAATATTGGAAGGCTTGCAAGATATAGCTTAATATTCTGAAACGCCTCCTCACACGCGTCCGTCCATTTAAATTTCTCTCCCTTTTTAAGAGTGCTAAAGAAATCCTTGCATTTGTCGGACGACCGAGAATCGCCCCAATGCTGCAATACTTCCGTTCAGCTTTTGTACGTCTTTTGTTGTGGCTGGTGACGGCATCTCGAGGATGGCTCTGACTGTCTCGGGATCTGCTTCTATCCCCTTTGGAGTGATGATATATCCCAAAAATTTGCCCGATGTGACCCAAAAATCGCATTTGATCGGGTTAACTTTCATTTTATATTCTCTCATCGTTCGAAAAATTTCCCGCAGGTCTCGGATGTGATTCTTGGATAGGCGAATTTTTACTAGGATATCGTCGATATAGACCTCAATGGTGTTGTGGATCTGGTCTTCAAACATGTCGCCCACCAACCTCTGATATGTGGCGCCTGCATTCTTCATCCCAAACGGCATCTTGGTGTAGCAGTATAGGCCCCTTGGTGTGAAAAAGGAGGTGTGTTCTTGATCCTCGGGAGCCAGCGGGATCTGGTTATACCCCGCGTATCCGTCCATCAATGTTAGTGCCTCGTGCCCCACTATAGATTCCACCAGTTAATCGATGCTTGGGAGAGGGAAGCTGTCCTTCGGACAGGCTTTGTCCAGGTCGCTGAAGTCAATGCAGATTCTGACTCCTCCGTTTTTCTTTGGTACCACGACCATGTTGGATATCCACTGTGGGTAGTGCGATTTCCTGATTATCCCCGATTCTTGTAACTTCTTTAATTCCTTCTCGACGGTCGTGTGTAATTCTGGTGCGATTCGCCTCATCTTTTGTCGGACTGGCTTGAAGCTTGGGTCGATCCTTAGATGGTGACAGCATACCTCCGGATCTATACCCTCCATATCGTGCATATTCCATGTGAATGCGTCCATGTTTTCCTTTAGCACCGCCACGAGCTGCTTTACTTGTTCGTCCGATAGTAAGGACCCGATCCTTACCACCCTTGGTTCTTCTACAGTTCCCAAATTAATCTCCCGAGTAGGTTCCAAGGACGAGAAGTTTGGTTTTGATTCCTTCACTGGCGCCGTCTCCTTTAATTGCTATGAAGGCTTGTTTCCTTGTGCTTCATAAGTCATGACCGCCTGCGAAATAACTCTTTCCAGTTCTTCTGCGACTTTGGCTTCTTTAGCCTTTTTCTTCTCTCCCCTTTGTCGTGCTCGCCGCTCCTCATTTATCTGGGCATCGACCTGCGTGCACTGTCGGGTTGCCTGTGGATCTTCTACGACCTCAGCTATCTCCTTGTACGTTGGGAATCGTAGCCTTTGATGATAGGTCGATGCCACTCCTTTGATTCCCGCGATCCATGGTCTTCCGATTATAGCTTCATAGGGCGAGGCGACATCAACCACGCAAAATGTGGTTAAAGTATCTAGGTAACCACCTCCATCCGATACCCTTAGAGCTACTTCGCCCTTCGGGATGGTTACGGTCCATTAAAACCGTAGATACGATATGTCGATGGGACGAGTATATCATCTAACAACTCCATCCTTTTGAACGTATCGTAGAAGAGTGCTTCGACTGAGCTCCCACTATCTACTAGTATCCTTCTTAACCCCCATTCCTCAATCAGCAGGGTGATAACCAAGGGATCACTGTGAGATTGGCCGTTCATCGGGACATCCTGAGCCGAGAAAAAGATAGGTCGCATCATCCAGGGTTCCATCAGAAAATCTTTTGCTACACTGAAAATTTCCTTGCCATTATGATCTCTCTTGTAGATCCTTGACATGATTCCAGGATTCAGATTGTACGCTTGAGTGGCGGAATGGGAAATCGTGTTGACAAACTGCGTGGATCTGTCGATCCGGACCTGATGAACGGGTGCACCGGGCGCTGCGATCGTCTCGGCTGGGTGTCGGACGAACTGTCTCAGATAACCATCTCTAATAAGGTGTTGCACGATGTATTTCACTTCTCGACAGTTATTTGTGGAGTGGCCTCGATATTGATGATAATGGAAATATTGTGGGTGATCCTTGGTCTCCTCGAACTGTATCCCTCTTGAAGCTGGGTATATGATGTCACTCCTTTTTTCGACCTCTTTGAAGATTTCTTCTAGTGGAGCATTAAAAGGGGTGTATGTCCTCGCCTCGTACCTCGGCCTCTTTCCTTTAGCTAACCATTTTTTCTTCCCCTTTCCTTGCGTAAGTGGGCTCGGTCTCTTCTCGGGCCGACGTTGAACATCGTCTGATGTCGACTCGGGCGCCGCACTAGCCTCTTGCACTCCCCTATCCCTTGACTCTTCCTGAATTTCTTCTAGGGCGATGAAATGTTCATGCATTTTCCTTATTTCTTTCAATGTTTGTGGTTTTTCAGTGTACATGTCTATCCAGATAGGATCCGACCTCCCAAGTGCGTTTTCGAACCCTAATATCTGCTGGTCGACTGGTACTTTCCCAATTTCTGTACACAAATTTCTCCATCTACCAGTCAATGATCTGAGAGGTTCTTTGAACCTCCGGGCCAAGGTGAATAACTTGTTGACCCTGGGTCGAGGTCTGCTGTTGTGCATGTATGTTTCAAGGAAGGCTTCGACTAGAGTCTCATAACTGTCGACTGTTCTTGGTGCGAGGTTGTAGAACCATTTCCTTGCCTCGCCTTCCAAGCTTGCATGGAAGAACTTGCACATTACCACCTCATGGTTTTTCCATTGTATTAGGGACATTGTGTACATTTTCAAATGCTCAACTGCGTCTCCCGTGCCGTCGAACCTTGATGGGAAGGTGGGAAGTGTGCACTTAGGTGGGAAGGCCCTTAGTTCTAGCTCTTGGGTGAAAGGGGTCCTCTCGGCCTCGCTTATAACCTCGATGAGCCTATCTTCTTCGCCGGTTCCTGACAACTTCCTTATCTTTTCCTCTAACTCTCTTAGCTTGGCTAAAGTTGCATTGTCGGACCTTGTGTTTCTCTGTTGATTATTCCTCTCGTGCCTTTCATCGTCTGTCGATGAATCCTCGGGTGGACCGTATCTTCCGATAGGTGGTGTTGGGGGTGGTCCTGATCGACCAGAATTGCTTGGTCATACTGCAGGTGGTACCTTCCCGATTCGTCCTTGGTGTCCTGATGTCCCTCGGCTAGAAGATCCTCTCGACCTCGACCTTAAGTTCCGTAGCTGATAGTTCTCGAACTCTAGAGCTAGGTTCCTCTGCTGAAGATCCCTTAAAGCCGCCTCTTGCCTTCTTTGGCTTTCTAGAATTGCGAGTAGTGTTGAATCTGTACTTTCATGGCTAGAGTGACCATTTGGATGGCCTAAATGGGTAGGGGTGGTGTCGTCATCACAGGTGGTGGAGGTGGTATTGTGTGGGGGTATCTGAGTCGATGTCGCCGGATCGATTCCGATAGTTGTTTCTCGTCATAGTTGTACTCGCCTTAGTCGTTCTTGCTCTCGCCCGAGGGCTTCTTGATACTCAGCTTGTCGTCTGATGTTTCGTCTCTGAGCATGCAGGATTAATGCTTCCTCATCATCTTCCGTGTCTGACGCGGTAAGTCCATCTATTTTATCATCCCTCCTTGGGGGCGAGGCGGTTTGCTCCAGAGGCGATGGGTCATCGTCTCGTCCCATATCGATCTCCTCGTCCACAGTTGGCATACCCCTTGTAGCAGCTCGTGATTCCTCTGGTGATGGATGCCCGCCACTCCCTCGCCTCGTCCCAGTTACTCCTCCTTGCATGCTGTTACTAGAGATCGTGCGGTTCCTCAGAGTTCTTCCCATCCCTGACGTGCTATCCATCGGACACAGTGTGTTGTTAGTCCGAGAGTCGTCCCTACCTACGTCAGTGAAAACAGACAACACCTTACTTTGACCTGTTTTTGAAAAAGTTTTTATAGTACGTACAATTTTAGAAGAAACAGGTGACTGACACTAAAACTGAGTTTCAAAAGTACGATTCCCTCTACTCTGCCATGCGGACCTCGCCAATTTGCCCTGTTCAGACTCTAAGTGTCTCCTTTTAGATGGGTATCATGCTACGTCGCTTTCAAAGTTGCACGACATCGCTTTCAGTACCACGACTCTGCATTAACTAAAATTTGTCCTACATTCCCTAGACTCCAAAAAATTAACACCTAGTTCTCTGTGGGTAAAAGGTCCAAATTCGTACTTTTATGAGGTCAGCACGCCATGGAAAAAACTGGACTAAGACTTATGCACTCCCTTGGAACTACAAAGGGATGTCTTCCCTTGATTCCTTGGATTCCTTCACCGGCGACCAATAATCTCGTTGTGCTGTTGTTTTGGCATTTTCCCCAGACAACATGGAACCTCAAGCAACTTCAACCACACATCAAAGATGTTATTTGGGAGTTTATGGGTATTCCGTTGTTGAACTCGCAAGAAAAAAACTAAGCAAAATACGAAGACAAGTGCGAAAAATACTATGAAAATGAAGATTATGACACGAAAACAGACTCGCCTACAAGCAAGACTAGTCGACTGTTCGGGATCGACCTAACTGAAAATGTTTGCTAACGACTCGATCTTAACAACGAAAACTTAACTATATCAACAAACTTCAAACCAAACGATCATATACAGACTTTCACCGAGCAGAGTTCATCCCATAACATCAACTAACACGCAAAGTGTTTTTAGGAGCTTTTGGATCGTCTCCGTCGGCACATGCAGTCAAGGTATCCGGAGAACTTAGACGATCCCCTTAGTCGGCGCCAGAATGTAGTTGCATAAAACCACACACTACATCCAATGGTATAGAAGATGAGTTAAAACTAAGTCAAGATGTTCAACAAACATAGACACAAAGATATACGTGGTTCGGTATGATTACCTACGTCCACGGGGTGAAAGGATGAATGTTATTATTTCTTTTCTTTGATTACAAGGTGTTCTCTCCTTCTCAAATGGTGTAACTCTCAAACTCTCCTTCTCAAATGATGTAACTCTCAAACTCTCAAATGTAGTGTCTTCTTTCTATCTCTTTCAACCTGCCTCTCTCTCTCTCTCTCTCTCGACCTGCCCTTATATTTATAGGCCAAGGTCGACATACAACAGAATTACAATGTTGGTCACATTACATCAATTTAGTTGTTCCCTATCAGACCTTCACTGCTCACCCGATTTTCTGGTTTGACCGATAGTTCTTCACCCGAGGCCGAGTCTTAATCGTCTGGTTAACACGATGTCGCCCTTCTTTCTTCTCGTTCCTTTGTTTGAACATCTTCCTTCGTCTGACCGAGTGCTTTCTGATTGTTCGTCCGACCTGTTAGAGGATAAGGGTCACGTCACATCCGACAACTATTGGGCCATCACGTCCGACCCACGTGATACTTCGCTCTTTGCGCCGTTTGGTTCTATCTTGTTCTTCGCCGCTCTTTGTTCTTTGGTGTATCACAGCTTAGGATCTTTCCACCTAGCCCTGTGGATAATCTACACCTACAGTCATATTAAGATTAAAAAAAAATCAAATCTAATCCATCACATTACCAAGGATTGAATCTTTCGATTTTATTTTAGGATTGTTGCGCTGCTAGATTTGTCGACTGAAAATTGGAAAAGAACTCTGAAAAGAGATCTAAGGGTGAACTGGGTACTCATTCTTACATGGGGTTTAGTGAAAATGTAAAAAGTCCAATGTGCAGTAGGGTGTACAGAATACCCGGAAGCCTGCAGCTTGCCATGTACCGTCCGGGTCCGAAGCAACCCATGGGCGCCCGACAGCCTGTCATGGGATTGTCCACCCTGCCCGGTAATTATAAGCGGGCGGATCCGGGTTTTTGTTCAAATACTGGAGTCCGACCTGTTAGCCTACCCGGTATCCTATTTAGTAACCCGTCTTGCATTACAGCCGATAACCTAGAATAAAGTTTTCTACTAGTGTGATGGATTTCTCAAGAACCCAAACTTCATACTTGGACAATTTATTGGGGTTAGAAAAACTTTTGAATTACATTTCTCAGTAATGAATATGAATTGCTTGAACTATCATTTGAACAAGTTACAGATATATCATCATTCATCAAGTCAAAAAACAAACCTATATACTTTTTAAAATTTGGAATTAACTCTTGGTCCCAAGGTCTGCCCGGCCCGGCCTGTATTGTTTCACGGGTATGGACGGGTCATGGGCATTAAATTTTTTGCTATTGTCCGACCCGTCCTGGCCTGTTAAACTTAATGGGAAGTAAGGACTACAAGCCCGTCCGGCTCGGCCTGTGCTATAATTGGGCTTGGGCTAGACTGTCCGACCCGATGTACACCCCTAGTGCAGAGCAAAAGCTAAGAAAGAGTTTGATCAAAAATCACACTCATTTATCAAAAACTAAGAGAAGGTTTTATATTTCGGAATGTGCTCATTTTCAGTAAACATGCAGCAATTGATAAAATACATATCAAAATGTTAGCTTCAAATCCATTACGATTTGGTGTTTGCTCGCAAAATAACGTCCAACGTATAAGATAGTGTGATAATAAAAGTGTAAAGAAATCCTCCATAAAAAACACTCCCTCCGTCCTGGTTTACTTGTCTAAATTGAGTTTTTTTAGCAAAAGTGTACCAAAAAATTTCTATATTTCCTACTAAAATTTTCTAATTATAAAGAAAAAAAATAAAAACTAGGATGTAAAAATTAGTATAGTAAACAAGTAATTTGGAAGATTGATGGTGTATGTGCAAGTAATTTGAACTTCTTCCAAGTTTTTGCAAAATCCAATTTAAGCAAGTAAACTAGGACGAAGATAGTACGTAACTCACTAATGTTTAATCGTCCACGTTAATTTTTTTAGAATTTACCTGGTAAGTCAAATTGAAACCAAGGGGATACATCACACAAACGGTACGGAATAACTACGGATTAACTTCCGCATAAGAGAAGTAGAAATAGAGTGGTTTGAGAAGTAAGTTCTTTCATAAAAACGGGTGTTATTATTCTACTACGACAATTTCAGTCCGTTATTTTGGTGGAAATTTTGGATATAAGATTCTGGTTACGAGATGATCTTGATTACGAATTTTATATTTGTTTTGTATTCTCATTATAACATCGGGTTTACTGTTTATTTATTTTATTTTATTTTTGAAAAGAAAAAACAAGCAGCAGAATAAGAAGTTACAACTTTTCAAGTCAGCTGCTTATAGTGTTTTTTGACTCCAAATCCCAACAAAATTGGATCGAATCGGACGCACCGCCCAGTAAGATCTTATGGGTGCCCTACAAAATTCTCAATCTACCTTTTCTTTTCGAATGAGCAAATACGACAGCTTTTCTTTAGACATCACCACCTGGTCTAGGGTAACTCACCGGAGAACATAGGACCCAAAATTTGAATTTATGATGACCGAGCATTATTCAACGGCTCTAGGTTGTGTTGCCCATCAACAAAAAAGACGAAAGAAATTAACTGTGAGCAAAAAGTAACTAGGCATACGCAATAAAGATGTAAAGGCTTATCAGATGAAATCATTTGGTAATTGTGTAAAAAATCTCACCCAGGAAATTTGGTAACAAAAGGAAATACCGACATTCCAGAAACAATAAAGCAATTGGATTTACCAGAATTCCTACAAGTTTCCTCTGTTCCCACTATTGCTTTAGCAAGCAACCAAGACAAAAGGAAAAAGAGAGTGTAAACATATGGAACGAAAGAAAGCCAGTCAAGATCATCATGATCAGAAAAGAGACCATTAACTTTCCATTTCCGCTAGTGCTTTTAGCACATTCCCAAGTAAATATGAATGTGCCGGCAAATAAAATTTCAATTGGGAACTCGAGTCCATTTACTACTTCTGGCGAAATGTGTGCATGGAAGTGGAACTACCGGGTGGTGAGGTCCTAGATTTGTACCGGTGTCACTGTAGTACAGTGGTAAAGTCATTGAATGATGATACCAATGACCTGAATTCAAAACTTGCCAGGACCGAATTTTTTACCGATCAAAAATAAAAGAAGAGGTCCTAGACTTGCAGTTGCAGTTGGAACTTATTTACAAAAGTAATTATGTGCACTACCTTCGGAAAATATGTATTGTAGGACCGATCCTATAACTGGACCTGGTCGGCCGATTCCTACGTTAGCAGTCCATTAACTTGTCATTTTTGGTGGGTGCAATGGATTTTTCTGGTATTTGTAATTTTGTATTTAAATCTCCACTTTCTGTGGACAAAGTTGCAACTTTAAATAGTAATAGCAACTACCGTGTTTAGGGTAGATGTAGCTTTCAAAAGAAGGTTATTATTGGGGCATCACACTTCATTAGAGGGGTTTTATTTAGATATTTGGTGACCAAAAATCTGGTTAAGAGATACTTTTAATTCAATAGCAATTTGTCCAAATTACCCTTCAATTAAAATTAAAACAAAAACATAATAAAAACCTAATCTAATCTTCACACTTTCAACCTTTTTGACTCCTGCTCTTCTTCTTCTCCTCTTTCTCTTCTTCTTCTTCACAGTAAATTTTCACATCAATTCATTTCATCGTTTTCGATTAATCGTTGATCCGAAAAATTGAACCTCGTAGGATTGAAATCTGTATGAAAGATGAGGAAGAAACAAACTGATTGCAGTGACGGTAATCAAAATCTCAATCACCCCCCTGACCAACAACTTCATCCTCAACAGCCACCGATTGAAGCAACTGATTTTTCGGAATTTCGAACTCCTCAACAACAACCCATGGTGTATTAAGGTATTAATCGACAAACCCATCTATTCTTACTCGTTTTGTGCTTAAAACATGTTAGATTGAATCAAATCGAAGCAAAATTAGGGTTTTCGTTTTGTTTTTGAAGGTGTTACGTTCGCCAAGCTAAGTCTAGTGTATGAAGAACTTACGCCTAGGTTTAGAGTAATTCAAGACGTAAATTGATTTTTCATGTAGGTTTACGTCCAGTTAGCGAGAAAATTTTTCCAATTGTATCTACTTACGCTTGGTTTTTCAGTAGACAAAACCCAGGCGTAAAAGTTTCTGGATGTTTTGAAGGAATTGCAATTTAGGTTTACGCCTAGGTTCCGACACCAAAGTTTCCAGGCGTATTTCCTTTACGCCTAAGTTGGTTTACTGATTTTTCCAAATGTATGTTCTTACGCCTAGGTTCCGGCACCAAAGTTTCCAGGCGTATTTCGTTTACCCCTAGGTTGGGTTACTGAATTTTCTAGACGTATACTCTTACGCCTAGGTTGGATGATTGAACTTTCCAAGCGTATTGTTTTACGTCTGGGTTCGATTCTATTTTTCTCTAGGATTACGTAGACGTAATTAAGCCTGAACTTTTAAAAAAAAAAATAGATTGGCATGTGTTACTAATTCATCAATACTAACTCTAAAAGATCTATTTCTTGTAATTTGCAGGAATCCTGATAGAATAAAGGACAAAAAGAAGAGAGGAAATGATTTAACGCCAAAATATACTCCTATACCTCGCCATGAAATTCATTTTGGGGTAGAACATAGAGGTCTCCACAAGGATGCTAAGATGAAGAAGGATATGACTCAAGGAAGTGGCTCAAGATGTCATGAAGCATCTCAAGAGGAAAATAATGTTTTCCAAGATCTAGAAATTGAAGGGGAACAATTTCAACTACCGGTGATATCGGGAGGTACACTCGTGATTGGTGATATCGGGAGGTACACTCGTGATTCGAGGGTTGGAGCCACTGAACTTGCTGGGAATGTTGGTCTTTTTCAGGTAATTTATATAGTTTCGGTTTTGTTATATTTATCATTTTTTTTATTTGTTTTATGTATATAATTTTTATGATTATATATAATTTGTTAGGCATGAGTATATGACCACTTTCCGACCATGAGACCTTCTACATCTTGGTTAGACGATGAGATTGGTAGGAGCTCATTCCTGCTCTAGGCACAAAGGAAGCCGAAGAAGGTTATTTGGAATGGTATTACCATGTGGCGGTATATATCCAAAAGGCTCAAGAAAAGAAGATGCGTGAAGCCGAGAAGAAAAGTGTATTTGATATGGATTGGAATGCGCTATATTTCAAGACGGTAAGTAAATTTGTTATTTTTATGATCCTTTTTTACATTTCGACTAATATGTTTCATGACGCTATATTTGTTTGTACTAATATGTTTGTTTCATTTTGATATGTAAAATAGAAAAAGAAATGCCTTCACTTGGCACAAACATTGACTCCATGCGTCAAAAAAGGTGAGGGCCTCACAAGTGCACAAGTAAAGGTTTTCCAACAACAAATCAAAGACTTTCCGGATCCAAACAAGGATTACGAGAACTTAGAGAGGGGCACGAAGAGGAGTAGAGATGTGGGTAATAGTCAACGTCAGCCATCACCTAGTAGTTCTGAATCTACAGAAGAGGAAATGCATGCTCGTGGTCAGGGTCAAGGTGGTCGTGGTCGAGGTGGTCATGACGTTCATGACGGGCCTCGTACTCGAGGTGGTAACAAAAGAGTTTGTGGTCGTACTCGTAATGAGTAGACATTGTCCTAAAACTCTATCAATATCATTATTGTAGAAGACTATTTAGTTTCTTTTGGTTGTTTCTTTGGTTGTTATGAACAAGTTTCCTTTGGTGTAGAAGACTATTTAGTTTCCTTTGGTTGTTTCTTTGGTTGTTATGAACAAGTTTACTTTGGTGTAGAAGACTATCAATATTATAATGAAATTGTCTTTTGGTTGTATTAGCTAGATTGAAAAACTTTATGTTTGAGTGAATGCACAAAGTTGGCTTAGTATTAGCTAGAATGAATGAATTAGTCTAAAAATTGGATTTGTGCTGCTAGTTTTAAAGTGAAATGCAAAAAAAAAAATGGTACTCAGGAACATTTAGTCCAGGCTGGGGGTATGTAAACCCAGACGTAAGACTGACAACAACGACTTTGGGGAGTTTTGCAGGTTTACGTCTAGGTTTGGGGTTCGGCAAACCCAGACGTAAGCCTGACAAAAACTATTTCTCAGAGTTACCTCCAGTTTCCTTTCTCTCCAACCTAAACGTAACCATCATAATAGGATTATTTTCTTGGATCCTATGATTACGTCTAGGTTCGTGTTCTCTAAAACCTAGGCGTAAGTCATTTTTAAAGTGAGTTTGTTGTTTTTTTGTCCCTATTTGGTTTGACAATAAAGCCGTTGGGAACTTGTACTACCTGATTTTTGAAAATATAGTCGTTACACATCTTGGTTTTATATATAAGTTGAACATACATGCCCAACCACCTTATTTTTTCTTATTTAGACATTACATATTCAACATCAACCATCTCCACCTAAACTCTTACTCTAGTATAGAAAGAAATACACTAGATTATGGCTGAATCTGGTTTTACGTTCAACTATGCACTAAGCTATCCAAAAAGAGGAGAAGAACGACGTCAAGATGGTTTTGTTACTACAAGTTATTGGAGAACCATTTATCAAAACTTTTGCTCTGAAACTGATAACCCTTATAACCGTGATGGAATTAAGTTGTATTGTTGGTACAGAGATATAATGGATCAAGTTAAAGAATTTATGGAATTAGTTCGTATTATTGGTCAAATATGACTTAGAGGTGAAACTGATTCTGAAGTTTTAGAGTGTGCTATTCAGGAATGGAGAAGGTGGAAAAGGTCAAATTTCCTATACTTACCTCATTTCAACATCCTGAAGGACTTCTATCGCACTCGTAGACCCGATTATTAGTCCTTTTGTAATGAAATTTTTATGTAATGTCATGTGGTTTAATGGATTGTAATTTCTATGTGATGTCATGTTGTTTAATGGGTTGTAATTTCTATGTAATGTCATGTGGTTAATGTTCTTTTAAGATCAAGATTTAGTCATTCAAAATACATATAATATTGTCAAATCTAGACAAAATACTTCATTCAAAAATACCAAAATAAATATGACCCTAGTGAGTCATTCAAAATATTTTCACCACCCTTTACGGACGTTTAGTCATCCTCATCATCGCTCATAAATGCAAATGGGACATTACTCCTCAACATTTATAGTGCCTTCCAAAATTCAAAACTTTCCTCGAATCTATTACACCAATACTTGGACATTTCGTTACAATCGAATAATGGAGGTAATGGGCAACCTTCACTCATTTGGAGGCCGACTAAATGGTTTCCGTGCATGTAACCCATCACCACTTTTTTTGTTTTATCCGATTCTTCGTCAAACGGTACTCTTGTTGGTGCAAATGTGAAACTCAATGAATTCGATATATAATGAACAACGCAATTGAATGCATTGGCGAGTAGTTGGCCGTTTATAGGCATAGACATCCAATACTCACTTGTCAAACATTTATTGGCGTGTAACCTCTTTTCCCATACCACAAACCTTTCACCGTCTCGGACTCGTCTTTTTCAAATCTCATCATTGGTATGTAATAATCTCGGTGCCCACGTAGTTCAATTAAACATTTTTGCCTTACATAGTCAACTTCTTCACAACCCCAATCTTTCGCGTCTTCAAAGGATCCAAGTTGATCCACGAAGACGTGGTAACTACAATTCCCATCTCCATCTACCTCATCCGTGACCTTAATATAGTCACGAACAAAGTCAGGGAAGAAAAGAAGGTAATAGATGATATAATAATTCCGGGAATATCAACCCTCCTCATCTCTAGGGGGTGGCTTGTAAGTTGCATTTGGAATACGAACTGTTCCCTTCCTTTCACTTGACGGAAATATTCCAACCATTGGACTTTTTCCTATATTTCTTACTAATTGTATAATATCCCAAGTCTTTTTCTTGTGCTTCTTTGGGAGGGAACTTCGCAACCTTTTCCTTTAACTTCCTCATCTTTTGTTCCGCATGATTTGGAACCTTTTCCTTTAACTTCCCCATATTTTGTTCTGCATGCTTTGGAACCTTTTCCTTTGACTTCTCCAATTTTTGTTCTGCATTCTTTGGAACTCTTTCCTTTAACTCCCCCATATTTGGAACCTTTTTCTTTAACAACTTCGCTTTTTGCTAGTTGTTTGGAACGAAAGACCGGACCTTTTACTTTAAAATCAGCCTTGCTTGTTAAACTTTATTGAGTGGGAGGCTCAATTTCTTGTACATTTCGATGACTTGGTTCTCCTTTTTCCATTTGACATCTTCTTCGTTTGTTTCTACCTTGAACATCCTCCTCCTCCATTTCATCCTCCCTTCATAGTCTTTTCGCAACAACTCAAAACCCGAAGGATCTATTTTCTTTGATTCTTCCAATAATTCCCTTGACGATTTTCTTCCTACACTCCTCTTTTTTTTTTGTAGAAGGCCTCCCCTTTCTCTTCTTCTTAGGTGGTTCCTTCATATCGTACCTAGTTTGTGGGAATACGAATTTACGCAAGTTACTCAACCATATTTGTCTTTTACCCCATGTTAATGTATCATATTTCGCGGCTAGCGCTTTTCTAATGTCGGTATCTCCAAACGTTCCTCCAAAATCTTGGTCAACTATTGTTTCATCGAACGTTAGTTGTTGCCGAAAGGGATCAACATCTTGTAGCGGAATAACTCTTTCTTTGTAATTGTCTATGACATGCCGACATGGGAGGCCCAAACTTGTCATATTAGACAAACACACTCTCCTCCGTCAAAGTTACCCAACTCAAATTGTATCACTTCTTTCATGATCATATCAATTGCACGATGCGACACTTTAAAAGAAATATCCTCAAGCCAAGGGTTGTCTTTCCATTTAGTGTGTTTACTAGATCTAATTTTTTCAAAATGCTCCATAACTCTATCGAGATCACGGAGGAAATAGGTGTGCATTGCTTGGAATACCGTAACAAATCCACCATCACCACTATGAAGTTTCTTCTTCAAACGGTTGTGATACGATTCCACCGTACTTGTAGCTTGGTTATTGAAGTGTCTATATTGGTTCGTGAATGCAGATCCAAACTTCTCTTTGTGCGGATCCAACAAATTCTCCACCAAATACTTCACCATACTAGGATAACTTCTCAAACTATCCAATAACATACGAGATCGTTCTTCATAATCTTCCACGGTGAGAGAGTGTGCCATGGAATCCCAATCCTCTTGGAAACTAGCCCATCTTAGTTCCACCAACTTGTCATGCTTCTTGAATTTTTCTTTGGTTTCTTCTTGTTTATCTACCGGTAGTTTCTTTATTCTCGTCATTTCACTTTTCTTTGTTGGACGAATTATTGTCTTACATTTAGTCTCAATGTTATTCCATAGGTGGAACGTGCAAAGAAGGTGATGAGCATCCGGGAAAATCCTCGCTATTGCATTCAACAGTGATTGTTCCTTGTCAGTGACAATCACCTTTGGAGTATATCCCTCCACGTAGAATAACTTCACTTTTTGTAGTGCCCACACATAACTCTCTTCAAGATCATTTTCCAAGAAGCAAAAAGCGACACTAAACGGAGAGTTGGTGGAAGTTTGTCCAACAATGTTCAACACTGGCATCTCATATTGTTGGTCTTGTACGTGTAATCCATTAAAAGTACTTGATTGGAGCACCGCGCCAATTGTATAAACTCGGGATGAGCCAATATGAGATTCTTTATTTGTTCATCCTCATCTTCATTATGGAAAACCGAGTAATTATACTTCTCCCCCAAATGCCTTAATTGTTGTATTTGATTCCTATTTTCCCATTGTTGATTTTTCAATTTTGTTTTGGCGTTGTAGATGGTTGCCAAAGTAGAAACATTCGACGGGTTTAAGAGCTTTATATGACCCAGTATATCAATGGGTTTCATACGGTTTTCGGTCATGGAACTTACAATAATTTTTTCTTCATCATTAAGCCGCGCCGCATAAGGATGGCTTAGCAAAGTCTTCGGTATTAGGTGGTTATGACGACCGCATACAACTTTCTCCAAATACCAAAAATCATTTTCATTATTCTTGTTGTGATTGAATTGAAGCCTTAACGGACAATTAGTCTTCTTGGTGAAAGTAGTGTTCTTCCTCTTCGTCTTTCCTTTAGATTCGGTACCCTTTTTCACATGACTTTTGCTAGTTCCACTACACTCACAAACCATTTGAAAGTGGCGATCATTGGTTGATCCATTACAAACTATAACACACATAATTAACTTGCAACGTTCTCTAGCCCGTCTCTTTGCATCTTCTTTATCTTTCCATGTCTACATGTTCCAAAAACTCAAAGTTAGTAAAAAAAAAACAAAAACATAGTGAATGAACAACATATCTTTCCATTAGTTTCAAAAAAAGAAAAAAACACTTACCAAGTCATTCAAATAGTGATGGGATGAATCTTCAGTTAGAATTTCGTTTGCATTAGGTTGAGAAGGCATTGGGCTAGGTGGAAGCACGATCTATGAACCAAAATATCACAACACTAGTCAAAAAAGAAGGAAAACCAAAATTACGTCCAGGTTAGAAGGTACGCGGACCCAACCGTAATTATTGATTTCAAGGCATAGGAATAATTACGGTTGGAATTTGAACATCTAACCTAGATGTTTGTAATTACGGTTGGGAAAGAAGAAAATACAACCCAGACGTCTTCACTTACGATTGGAAATCCAAAACCCTAACCTCGACGTAAAACAAGTAATAAATACCCATGCAAAAATTATTTGTGTCTGGGTTTGGATGGCAAATCTAACCTAGACGTAATTTTGGTTTTGTCCTATTGGAAACCAGTTACGCTTGGATTTATTCCAAACCTAGGCGTAAACCAAACTTACGGTTGGAAACGAAGCTCAACCCTCTTCCAAACCCAGGCGTAAAATTTAATTACGGTTGGAAACGAATCCCACCCAACCGTAATTTGCCATGAAAGTCTAAAAATATCAAACTCTTTACGTACTTAAGCTAGTTTTGAGCGAAATTGAACCCATGGGAGATAGTTTAGAGGTGTACCTGTTGATTTTCAACCATTAGTTCTTCACTTTGTTGATTTATTTCTTCAATCGGTTGAGATTCATCATCACTTTGTGTTAAACCCTCTCTACCATCTAACAAATCATCAATCTCTTGGTCTCCAACATGAGGAACGTAAAACTTGTTTTCTCTATCATACAAAGATTCACCCACCTCGAATTGGTAACTTGTTTCATCCATTTTGGTTGAGTGAATCAAAAAATCTAGGTTTTGAAAAAAATCTCCAAAATTTTTCTTTTTTCTCTTCTCTCTAGTTTTTCTTCCCACACAAACTTTGTCCCAGAATTCACAAGTGTATAACAAAATTCATCTTCTTAATCTAATTAGATTATATAATAATTAAACTAAATTAAAATTAGATAAACAAGAATTGTTTGGTCATTACAAAATTATTTGAGATAAGGAGTTTTTGATATTACTTATGGGTGACCCGTTTTTATCTTATAAGGTGAAGCCCCTCTAATGGAGTGTGACGCCCCAATAATAACCTTCTTTCAAAAACGCAATTGAAATTGTTTTAGTTCCATTCATTTTCTTTAAATGTTTGTGGCTCCCGAAAGTCGCTGAAAGTTCAAATATCTTTTTCTAGTTTCCAATTTTCAGTAAACATTTGAACTTCGTTGGTCTCATTTCATATGCTAATCGACTAATATTGACGTGAATATACACGTAAGTTTGTGACGTCGCTAAAACAAAAATTAAACGGTGACACTGAAACTGAAAGGATCCTAAATATCCCTCCTGAAAAATGATGCATTCCTCCTAAGTCCTAAGTTCCCACCATTAACATACACAATTTAACATTGCTACCTGGTAATTTCCACTATCTCAAT
This sequence comes from Papaver somniferum, assembly GCF_003573695.1. Taxonomy (NCBI): domain Eukaryota; kingdom Viridiplantae; phylum Streptophyta; class Magnoliopsida; order Ranunculales; family Papaveraceae; genus Papaver; species Papaver somniferum. The sequence continues at coordinate 222,345,851 of NC_039358.1, forward strand.
CTTCACATCCTTTCATGAAGAAAGGTTCTCACTTCTCAACCATGTCAAATTTTCAAAAAATCAAACACATCTGGTTGAATTGTCCACGAGCCAAAACTGCAAAATTGAATCTTCCAGTTTTATTTTGTCTAAATCGTTAGATATAAGAATAACCTTTTTGTATCTTTCAAAAGCCACCATCTACGCGTTTCCCGTGTCACGGTTAAGACGAGGTCAAGTATCGCGTTGGTAGTCCTTTTTTTTTTCTTTCTTTTTTTCTTTTTTGGTGGCCATAGCTACATTATAGCCAAGAGATATACAACCAAAAGTAAAACATTTTATTTCGTTCCCGTTTATTTGTTATCTTATACTAACGTGAACTCGATTTCTACCGATTAGCTTTTTTGGTCCATAAGTAATAAAGCCGTGATTTTAATCGTGGATCCTAAAAAATACTTTACCTAGTTCCGTTTATTAGCTCTCTTTTTTGGCTTAAAAGGGGTAAAATTCATTGACAAAAGGAGAAAAAGAATACAAGATAAGAACGCCTAAACGATCCGAGAGGTGAGAAAAGATCCAGCGCCAAAAAACAAAGAAAACGAACCAAAAGTGTGGCCAAGCCAACACCCAATACAAACCAGACAACAAAAAAACTATAAGCAACAACATAACTTCTGCAACCATACCAAGAGATACGAAGTCAAGCTACTTATGGTTCCTTGCAGATCTTTGGCCTTTACCCAGGTTCTCATCAGGAAGATTGCCATTCCATCAAAGCCTTGAGCGCTCTTTCTCAGTTTCTTTGCTAGCTTTGTCTTCATAAGCCATGTGATGATTACACTTGTCAAATTCTGCATCTGACAGCCAACACTAACATCCTCACACTCTTCAACGGTAAATGTATCTTTATCCTGAGTAGAATGATCATTCTCGTTGCTCAAGAATCTGAACGTGTTATTAGTACTCACCTTTGCTGAATTATCACTGCTCCTGCCTACGTTGTTGTTCTTGCTTTTCACTACAATCCCACTCTCTGTTGTGTTGTAATCTGGAACAGAGATATTGGAGCCACCATCCTTGAAAATATTGTCACCAGCAGAAATCTTCCTACTATCTATTGGAAATCGATTTTGAGATTTGAAGGGGAAATCACTAAGCATTATGAAAGGGTTGTGCTTCACCTCTTTCATAATATTTTTCACTACAGTTGTCTCAGCTTTTCCAAGAGATTTTATTACAGAAGTTGAACCTTTCACCTTTTTCGTTATTCCTCCATCACTCATTTTACCACCACTATTTCTCGCTGCATTTGTTGCAGTAGCTGAAGAAGAACCATTGACTCCTTTTTCTATTGCACCAGCCATTCTTGTATTGCTTCCCTGGAGATTTTGTGAGATGAGAAACTGATGTTGTTGATTTTCTGACACTTATGTCTTCTTAGGACTAACACTTGCAGTGATGGTGGTGGTATTATTTGTTATTGGTGGTCGATGGTGGTGGTCATTGGTAGTTGTTATTGGTGGTGGGTTGTAGTGGTCGTTGTTGGTGGTGGTGGGCGGTGGCGGTGGAAAATATAGCATGAGGTGATAAAAAATTAAAAATTAAAAGATTGTCCATAAGAATTCATGAAACTCTTGTGTTGTGGGTTGAGATTGATATGAGATAATAACATACATATTTTGCCTACAAATATCCATAAGAATCCATATATATCTTGGCCACTATCCTAAAAAATCTTAAATGAAATTTTTTTTTTTGAGAAAAAAAGGATATATTAAAAAGAAAAGATTTACAAAAGATTAAATCAAAAGACTTAACAGCCGGAACTGAAATTCAAAAAAAACCTATCTCATGCTCATAATTTCTTCCCATTGAAACAGTATTTGATTCACTATGTAACCTTTGAAGATATTTGTGTTAGAGCTCCATAAATGAACATCAAGCTTCATATCACATAACATATCATCTTAAGACTTATGTCTCCCTCCATGTACTCTTATGTTTCGTTCTAACCACAACTCCCAACATATTGCAAAAGGAATCAAGTGCCAGACTATCTTCAATCTCTTAGAAACTCTATTCAAGCTCCAACTCTAAAGGAAAGCTTTGAAATCTTGACTGAACACCCACCTCACATTCATTGAATTTAGAAAACTATCCCAGAAGTATTTTACCCATTTGCAGTCGATAAATAGATGATCCTGAGATTCCAGTTGATTATTACAAAATAAGCACAGGTTTGAGTTTATCATAACTCTTCTATTCTGCAACATCATTCTAGTAGGTACTGAGTCATGCATAGCTTCTCAAATCAGAAATAGGACCTTTGGAGGCACAAACTTACTTGTTATTACATTTTCAAACTCCCAATTCTCCTCCTACTCACTCATCTTGTTGAATATTTCCTTAGATGTGCACTTCCCTTCAATACTGTCCTCCTCACCTGGAGTCAATGAGATATCTCTTAGATCATGTTTTAACTCCAACAAATCTATACTCTCTGTTGGTCCAAGAGCTCTGGTGAAAGAAAAATTCCATGTATTTGTTCTTTAAAGTATCATTCTGAGTCCACCAGTCATTCCAAAATCTCACTCCTTTACCATTCTGCACCTTGATTTTAATTGCTTCATAAAAGTCCTTGTTAGCCTTCAGAATATCATACCACATGCTCCTTCCCATTGTTTCATTTGTCTGCATTGGAACTAGAAAGAAATCCTCAGTCCTTGTTTTCTCACACATTATTCTCCTCCACAATGCTGTCTTTTATGTACAATATCTTCCATGCCACTTGGCAAGTAAAGATCTATTAATTTTCCTCAAATTCCTTATTCCCAATCCTCCCTTCTTTCTACTTCTGCAAATCTTTTTCCAAGACACCTAACTCATCTTCACCCCACAAAAACTTTCTCATAATGCTATTCAGCTTCTTTTCCACTGCCACAGGGAGATAATACGTAGAAAGAAAATATGTTGCAATACTTGCAAGAGAACTCTTAATCAAAGTCACTCTTCCAGCTTTATTTTGGAATTTTCTTTTCCATGGAGCTAATTTTTTCTTCATTCTTTCAATAACCACATCCCAGATTGTCACACTTCTTTTATTAGCACCAATGGACATTCCCAAATAAGTAAATGGTAAAGATTCCACTATGGATATTTAATGATTCGTTATAAATTCTAATTGAATACCTATGAGTTTTTAGGATGGTAAAATATCCATTTAAATCTTAATCCGATACACCCATGTAATTTTCAAAAAAAAGAAAAGAAAAGTAGAAATAGAATAGTTTGAGAAGCAATAGGAAAAGAAGTTAAAACTTCTTGGAGTTGGCTGCTTTAGTGTTTTTGACTCCAAATCCCAACTAAATTGAATCAAATCGGACACACTTCCCAGTAAGATCTTCTGTCTGTGCCCTACAAAATTCTCCCTTTGCCTTTCTTTTTGTCAGAAAAGACAAACACGACAACTTTGTCTAGACATCACATAGCTGGTTATGGTTAATACACCGGAGAACATAGGACCCAAAATTCAGATTGGAGTACACACAGCCAGAAGCAAAACGAAATCATTCGGTAATTGTGTAAAATCTTCTCCCCCGGGAAATTAACAAAAAGAAGAAGATATTTTCTTCTACTTTAACTTTTTCAATTCTATACTTACATTTTCAGGTTTTGCTTCTGGCTGTGTACTGCAATTCGAATTCGGTTGGGAATAGTGAATACCGACATTCCAGAAACAATAAAGCATTTCCTACAACTTTTACAAGTTTCCTCTGTTCCCACTATGGCTTTAGCAACCAAACTATGGCTTTAGCAACCAAACTATGGCAAAAGTAGAACGAGAGAGAGTAAACATTCCCAAGTAAATTCGAGTAGTGCCGGCAAAAGAAATTGAGTCCAACAACTAATTCCGGCAGTTAAATGCCCGGAACCACCGGGTGTTGAGGTCCTTGCCTTGTTGTCGTTTTAGTGGGACAGTGTAGGACCGATCCGTATAACTGGACCTGGTCCACCGATTCCTAGGTTGGGAGTAATTAACTTGTCATTTCTGGTGGGTGTGGTGGATATTTCTGTTTATGTCACCAACATATCACTATTCAAAAATTTAATGGTATTTGTATTTTGTATCTGATATCTAATTTCTGTGGACAAATTTGCAACTTTAAATAGTAATAGCAACTAGCAGGTTTAGGGTAGACGTAGCTTTCAGAAACGAAATTGAAATTGTTTTAGTTCCATTCATTTTCTTTAAATTCTTGTGGCTCCCAAAGTCGCTGAAAGTTCAAATATCTCTTTCTAGTTTCCAAATTTCCGTAAACATCTGAACTTGCTAGTCCCATTTCATATGTTGAAGAAGGAGGTCCTTAAGATTCGGTTGTCCGCCGATTCAAATCAACTAATTTCCATGTGAGTATACTTAAAATACCAGAACTGAAATAGAGAGCAAAACGTCTCTAGTTATGGTGGAAGAGGAAGGAGTCGTAACCACTATCCACGGGTAATTTTTTTATCAGTCCAATCAAACCAGTGGTTCCAAAGGTACGGTTATTCAGCCGAAACCCACAACAAACCCTAAAGGATTCATCATCTTGGATAGAGGTTTGTATTCTCAATAGCAATCCAGAATTCAACAAATACCTGGAACGGCCGATCTAAGGGTATTATTTGGATTCTTGAAGTCCAAACCTAATAACAACCGGTTAATAGCTCTTGATTCAGCAATAATTTGGAACAGTATACGTACGTGTATAACCCAAATATCGCTCCGAGGAAAATGAAGCACAAGAATCCCCAAGAATCCCTCCCAAGGGAGCTCTCCTCCCTCCACAGCCACACTTGACTTTCCACCGTTGACCCACACAATTTAACATTATTTGGCCATTTCCACTATCTCAATCTCCACATCCTTCCAATGAGAAAGTTCTTCCTCATGTCAAATGTTCAAAAATTCAAATTCCTAAAACCATCACATTTTGTTGATTTTTCCACCAAAAACTGAATCTTCCAATTTTATTTTGTCTCAATCGATGGATAAGAATTTACTTTTTTTCAGTTTAATATTAATATACTCTTACTTTGACAAATCTAGTTTTTCTAGAGGAAATTCTCCACCTACAATTCTGGGTTTTCACAAACTGAACCTTCCCAGAAGATCTAACGGTTATCAATCCCATCAGTTGTAGTGTGTACACACTGACAAAATCAAAGACCAATTAATCCTAATCAATTCTACAGATACAATAATTCCACCAAACTTTGTTCTTTCATCTGACTCCAATCCTGAATAACAGAATTCCTAGAAACAAATTACAGCCAAAAGAAATTGAAACAACAAGATCAAAATCTACACAGACTGATCATCAAATGTTTTAAATCAAACTTTTTTTTTTTTAATATGTGAATTACATTTTAGAAACAAAAAATCAATAAAATTATCCCCAAAATTAACTAAAAATTACTCTTTCTGATGTTCAGAATGGATGAAGATTTCTGTTCAAACCATTGACATTAGCAAAGAAGCCAACAAGATCTTGTCTGTAAGGAAGATAAGATTTCTTCCTATCATTTTCTTTCAATGCTCGATTCCTAACATAATGAATCTCATGAGCAGAAACTTCTGCTGCTGTTGCTGCTCCGGACTTCAATTTCCCTTTCCCGGCGGCCACTTTATTACGGGAAACTACAACTTTTTCTAATTTCTCCTCAATAACTAATTTCTCTTCCTTTCTGTTCTTCATCATCATTTTATTAGTGGAAGTACCAGAAGAAGGTGTTAAGAAAACAAAAGTATCTTTGCCATCACTATTACTCCTAAATAAGAAATCACGAAATCTCCATCTCTTAGAAATAGAAGCAGTAGCAGTTGCAGCAGATCGAGACGCTGATGAGGATGAAGATCCAGTAGATTTACTCTTCTTACACGTATCCGGCGAAGATGCCGTCGAAGATTGTTGTTTCGGTTTCCATACACAGTAAGTACCAGCAGGTAAATTATCTAATTCGTCAACATCAGCTTCAGATGATGAACACGAATGACCATCATCTTCTTCTCTTTCTCCTATAAAAAGCTTTCTCAATGAAGAATTCTTCTTAGGTTGTTTTGAACCATCAGTATGATCTTCATCTTCATCGTAATCTTTACCGCCAGCAAAAAGTAGATCTCGGTTAAAAATCGGGTACACAGGTCTGATTTGTCCATTCGCAAATATCTCATCTGCTGAAATTGCAATTCCATCTCCCGATAAAAAACTGAACTCAAATTCACTCTCATCCTCTTCTTCTTCATCTGCCTTTTCTTCTTCTTCTTCTTCTTCAAGTTGATGATCTTCTTTTTCTTCTTCTTGAACCTGGACTATTTCATCATCATCATCATGATTTTCCTCCTCATTTTGAAGAGGTTCTAGACCTAATTGAACACGATCATCAACATATTCTTCACAAACCTTGGCAGCAATTTGTGCAAAATTATCCGAAGAGTAACTGTTGAAACTTGGTGACTGAGCAAATATTGAACCGTCTTGAAGCATTTTGGTCTGATTTTTAAAATGTTTTTTTTTTTTTTTGGATTTGGGGATTATTTTGAAGAAGAAATTTAGAGAGGAGAAGAATTCCCCTGATGCAGATTTATAGGGAGAAGGGATTTTCGGTGGCTGAGAGAAAGAGTGTACGCGGGGTGAGAAAAGCAAAGATGGGTGTCTGACGCGGACAATGGATTTATTATGAGTTAGTTGACTCACTTAATTAGTCGGGTGCTTTCCTTGGTTAAGACGGTACACGTGTAAGGAATTAACACGTGCTGTGATGTTGGTAATTTACAGTTAGGGAGGTTGATTTTGTTTCTAGAAGGCACATAGTTTTTGTTCTTGACTGGGCGGCAAGACTCCTTGAAGTGAAAGTGATGACCAGGTGTAAAAAATTTTCTTACCTTTACGGTGGGCCCAGGTTGCGAACTCAAGATTAATGATACTATCACCCAATAATTTAACCACCGTAATTTGGTGAATAATTTAACCACCGTAATTCGGTGATATTGGACAGAGGTCAAGATAAATTCTAAACGACTATTTTACTATCATCCGGAAGATTATTCCAGCCAGAGCTGCTAACTCATGGAAAGCCAAAAATTGCAAGAAACCTAATAATTAGAAAACCTCACGAAAAACATGATCATGCAGCAAGTATGTTTAATTAGACTAAGCAACCATTCTTTAGTGTTTTGCCGTGAGCAAGGAGGAAGCTCATCATTTGGCTGCTAGCTAGATAGTGATTTATCATGCCACCAGAGCTTGAGCCTGAAGTAATAAACTTAGCAGATACCAAAGGGGTTCAAAGAACTACGAGGAGTTGAATCCTTTGCTTAACTCTCTGATTGAGACTTGTGACTCGAGGAATCAGTTTGTTCACCTACCCCGGATGCCCAATCCGGAATAGTAGTCAAACTGCGCCGATTCAATGATTCGGTCCTTAGCGTGTTGTCGTCAAACCGTTTGGAACAAGAAAAGAATTTCCCAATTTATTTATTAATCAGGAATTAACTCTGTAAGTGCACACTTAACTTGGGCATTAAGTGTATGAAGATCAAAAAATCAAAATTCTTGATCCTGATTAATTATATCAAGATTTTTTAGGTACGAAAATATTATAATTTGTACAAGAGGACATGAAGATCCGCATCACTGCATGTGTGACAGTTTTTCTAGAAGAATAAATAAGTCTACCATAATAATTGTTTATTCATTATTTCACTAACACTAATTAAATGGAAGCAGAGACGATCCTAAACTTAGACACTAAAATGAAATCAAATACAAAAAGAAGTGAAATTTTGTTGAATCATTAAGTGAAGTAGTCGATTTTTTCCTTCGACTTCAAGTATTGAAAAAGCTCATATTTTATTAAGTTTAATTAATGCAAACCTAAGTGATGACGACGTTAGTTCTATATTATTTATGTATTCGTATGGTTTTAATCAAAGCTTCGTCGAAAGTTTAATATATTTCGATGAAAGACATATATCATCTGTTTTTTTGGATTAGTTGGTGGGTGGTGTATAATTAAAAGGAGCTACAATTATCCTTAATCAAACTAAAGTGGTACTTCTATTAGCAATTTTTTGTTCTTTATAAATTGGAAATAATAGGAGAATAATTGCAAAATAGATAAGTGGAAGAGAAAGTGAAAACAGAGGAAAAAACAATGAAACACATAATCAGAGTAAAACGTGTACCCAGCAGTTTCATTGTGTTTTCATTTTTGTTGCAAACCAAATACGGCAATACGCTATCAAAAATGATGTAATGACACTGGATTTAATCCCTCGATGTGTCTTGCCTTGTGAAACATCGACACGCCAATTAATGTCGTGTCTGGATCAGACGCGTGTTGGACATCGGCATGATGCACGTCTGATACACAAAGATGACTAATTCATCAAAAAATAAAAAATGACCTTCAAAAAAGATGGGAGTTGATATGATAGATCAATATTTCTCTATAGATTAACAATTTAGTTGTTGACAAATTTTTGATTCTCAATTTCTTCATGTATCTAGTGTTAATATTTCTGGACAATCACATAATTATGTATAAAATATTATAATATATATATATATAAACGTGTCCATGTCCTAATCTTTTTAGAAATTGCCAGTCCTCGTATCCGTGTTGTGTCGTGTCCGTGTCTCGTGTCTGTGTCAGCGCTTCCTCACTTCTCACACATAGGCAGGCCCCACACAGTAAAACGTCCCCCTATTAATCCATATTCCGGGATAACTCTCAGAACCCGACCCTCAGTTATTCTAGTAGGTCCAAAATTCTATTAGAACAAATGTTTAAGAAGAATAACAAACAAAAGGACACAATAACTCCAAACGATCCAAATCAAAAACACAACAAAAAGACACCAAGAGCAGGGCACACGTCCTATCAAATAAAACAGTTAAACAAAAATATAACGCAAACTCAACGAAATCTAAAAAATATGACAGATTAGGGAATTCTGTTGTGAACATATTTGAAGGCTTGCTGAAAAATGTTAGAATCTGACTTCTATATAAAGACATACCCTTTTTCCTAAAAAGAAGATCTATCAAGAAATTGGTTTCCCTATAAGCATGTCTCAAGTGAATTGAATTGAATTTGTTGCTTATTCTTTTCCATTTGAACATGAAGAGCCCAAATAGTAGCCCGAGATTCGGATTGCAAAATCAATTTATACTTGTTGTTTTCACTCCAAAACTTTAATCATGGCAAGAATTTCAATAATAAAATTGGTAACAAAAATTAAATAATAGTTCACAGGCTCGCACCGTGTTATATATCTGCCTTTGTTTCTGGAAAAGAAACACTATCAGTATTTTATGTTGGCCTGAAAATTAGGTTAAACTGATAATGTCCTTTTTCTAGAAGCAGAGATAATATTTTTTTGGAAATGCCGTTTCATGACACAAATAAAACATAGTCAAAGAAACTAATGCAAAGAGCAAATGGGAAACGTACAACAAAATTATTTATCATTTCCACTTGCTAACCAATCTTATATCCCGTGAACCAAGAGCACATGGCCAACCAATTACTCAAAAATCCATACACATTCATAACTTAATAAAACATCATACAATAAATTAGCCGAAGAAGAGATGTCTGTTTCTCATTTCCTAAAGCATACATGAGTCAAAGATCACACAGTCCAATCTAATGGTCTTGACTACCACCATTATCATTGAGCCAAACTTGCTAGTATGGATATATATTTCACGTACAGCTGAGTTCTTCTAAGCTCATTCATCTGGTTTTTTTTGGCACAAATATCCAATGCATATGCGCCTTGTTTCTCTTTCAAAAAAGAAAGAAGATATGGTTGTCATTCTCATTATGAATCACCCAAGGCATGGCCTAATTAATGGAACCGTGATCGAGCCCATGTTGACCACCAAATCGCAACGGATAAGTCGGTATTGGTCGGTCCCAGGCACTAACTGTAAACCGGTGTACTAGTAGCAGCTAAAAAGAAGAATAATGATTGGCTGGTTGTTGATTGGTAGGCACGTGACAGAGCATGAGCATTGCACCAAAGCTAGAGTGTAAAGTGTTATCACACAAAGCTAGCTAACCTAGCCATCCACTCAGATCATCGAGATATGCATGGTGTAAATATCTTATTTATTGCAGGATTAGCTCACACGTGTTGGATATCAACATAAATTAGTGTTTGGTGAACAAGGGTTGTTGAAGTATACAACTCATTTACTAATTTCACACACCTGTTTTATGATAGTGTTAAATTTCACTAAGAAAATATCCTTAATCTAATTGGCTGATTTTACTGAACTAAAATGATGTTGATAACAATTTGGATATGTAGGCTAGCTAGTGGAATTAGTTGTTATCATTACGTGATGAAACATGGGATTTAGGAGATGAATAACTCGTCGGTGCGCTGATGGCTATATCTTTTCGTTCATTCTTTGAATGAAAAAAGTTATCACGTATTCTAGAGCAACTACAACTAATAAAAAGTCTAGCAGCACAACCAAAACTAATTTAACCGTGAAAACGATATCAATAAAATGATAAATGTAATGTAAGAAGAAAGAAGCGAGATACTAAAATATTGACACCGAATTTAACGTGGTTAGTCTACATTCACGAGTTAATAATTTTATTATGTATGTGTTAGAAGAGCATCCGTTAATGAGGAGTTATGCAAATAAAGGGTAAAACAGACGAAAAGATATGACCCTTTCTCTAACATAATCTCTTTGTTTTTATAAGGAAAGAGGTACAAAGATATTTACTATATTATCCCTAGCTTCATGATTAAGTTAACAAGGAATGGTTATAGTGCATGTTGTTATAGACGTGTATGTTTTTTTTGTTTTTTTTGGTAGACATTATAGACGTGTATGTTGCTTCAACTCTTATCATGTGTCACGTGTTGATGCTTATATTTGGTATCAACGGTTTCCCATGTTCATAAGGTTTGTTTGAAGACCAATCCTTGGGAAAACGTCCTCATGTCTTGCTTGTACCTTGCTTTGACCGTTGAAGTTGCTGATGTTTTATGCGCATCTTGCTTTGGTTTGATGCAGATACCATTTCGTTGGTGTTTCTTAGCGATGGTGCAAAGCGTTAATATCCTAATATTCGGTAGTGGTTGTCCAAATGGAATATAAGTAATGGTTTTTCCTTTCCTGACACAGAGGCCTGATGAGTACACTTGACTGAGTTGTGGGAAAAACTTCTCAGTTAAGCGTGCTCGGCCAGGAGTAGTCACATGATGGGTGACCTCTCGGGAGCAGCAGTGCTGGATACAACTTGAGACAGGTTTGCTTGTGCTCAGGTGGGAGAGTATGTTGGGAGGTTATGCATGATACTGGTCTCACAAGAGGCAAGGAACGTCTGCATCATACCGAGGCATTTTCAGCATATTTGGCTTCAGAGTTGGCGGAAAACTCTGCAGTTAAGCATGCTCGGGCGGGAGCAATCCAGGGATGGGTGACCTCCTGGGAAATTTTTGTTGGATGACCGCAGCGATGCTCGTTGAAAATCCCACACTGTCGGATGACCTCAGTGGCTAAGTGGGGACAGTATCTGGCCCATGCTCATAAGGTTTGTTTGAAGACCAATCCTTAGAAAAACGTCTTCATGTCTTGCTTGTACCTTGCTTTGACCGCTGAAGTTGCTGATGTTTTATGCTGCATCTTGCCTTGGTTTGATGCGGATACCATTTCGTTGGTGCTTCTTAGCGATGGTGCAAAGCGTGTAATACACCGATATTCGGTAGTGGTTGGCCAAATGGAATATAAGTAATGGTTTGTCCTTTCCTAACACAGAGGCCTGATGAGTACACTTGACTGAGTTGTGGGAAAAACTTCCCAGTTAAGCGTGTTCGGCCGGGAGTAGTCACAGGATGGGTGACCTCTCGGGAAGTTGCTGCTGGATATCCGCAGTAGTGTTGTTAAAAATCCCACACTGCTGGATAACCGTAGTGGGTAAGTGGGAACAATACCATAACCGCAGTGGGTAAGTGGGAACAATATCGCTGTTAGTTGGGATACAACTTAAGACGGGTTTGCTTGTGCTCGGGTAAGAGAGTATGCTGGGAGGTTATGCCAGATACTGGTCTCACAAGAGGCAAGGAACGTCTACATTATACCGAGGCCTTTTCAGCACATTTGTCTCCAGAGTTGACGGAAAACTCTGCAGTTAAGCGTGCTCGGGCGGGAGCAATCCAGGGATGGGTGACCTCCTGGGAAGTTTCTGCTGGATGAACGCAGCGATGCCCGTTGAAAAACCCCACACTGCCGGATGACCACCGTGGCTAAGTGGGGACAGTATCGGTGGAGGGACGGGTCATTACAAAGCTGTCTTGCTCATAGGTTTTGTACTTCCCCGGTGGTTGCTTTACTCATTTGTTTGTCATGGTGAGAGATTTTAGGATGAAATGTCCACTCAAAGTACGAACTTGTGCTGCCAACACTTACACACAAGCACGCGTCAGTGTAAATATTTCATCCCAACATGTGATGAATAGAGATGATAACCAGATGAATAGAACTCGCCATCCATTCGGTCTTTATGAAGATCTGTATGTACTACAACATCTAGAGAAAAAGCATAAGTCAACCAGGGACTTTAATTCATGAGGGTTATCGAGATGGGTTGTGTGTAAGGTGTCATTGGATGTAGATTTGTACATACGTACCAATCAAGGTAGTTAATATCGTGTATCGGTATCGTATCTTCCGGGTCCGATACACCTATACAAAAGATTATACTGGTTTTTATCGGTGATATACATTAATTCTAGTATTTTAAATATTTATAAATACTAGAATGAGTTAATACATGAAATGAAGTTTATAATACAAAGATGGCACAAATAAAATGCAACACATGAATGTTTTAGTGATCAGACACTTGATGACTTCAAAGCAGACATACAACCTAGTAATAGTAATTAAGTTTGATCATACCCAATAACATTACAACCACAGATAGAGTACTGACAGGAGTTTCTGTTAGCCCATCAACATTACAATAGTTACATCCCGATTCCCAAAAATGTCTGATGTACAAAAAACTCTTGAACTGACTGTACAAAACATCGGAATCAAAAGACAAAAAACAAACACTAGTTACATTTTTAAAGTATATCATCCATAATAATGTTTACAAAATAAAAATATCCCACACTGGAAGGTCCTCGATCTTCACATTTGAAATCAGAATCAAAATCATCTTCCCTGGCAATTGGAGAGTGGATGCTAGGAACTTGTTGGCTGCTTTTTGTAACTGGTCCTGAATTAATACCCATAGAAATGTTTACTTGAGCACCAATAAACTCATCATCATGATGAAATAAATCACTCAAGTTCTCAGGGTTCAACCAATTATCTTCTTCTACAAGTGCATCAAAGAAAATAGGGATCTCAGGACCCCTAGAATTATGTCTTTGTATTTCTTCGTATCTGCGCTGCAACTTCTTGTTAGATTGAATATACACACAGTCATTCAGCTTTTGTTGTAAGAAACGGTTCCGCCTCTTTGTATGCATCTGATTAGCGAAGAACGACACATCAATGAACATTTCCACCCATAAGAAGAAGAAGATACAAATATAGCAGTGCTAAAAAAATAATATTTGTATGCATATGCCAGTTGAAAAGTCTATAGTTATCTAAGCAGAGAACATGGATAGTTTAATACACCAAACAGTGAAGAATAAAGTTGGCATTGTTTTCAAACATAGAACTAGTAAAGAATACAGTTGCCATTGTTTTCAGTATCAACATTCAATACAACAGATATTGTTTTCAAATACTGAGCTAGTAAACAATAATTCTCAAGTCCACAGATTTTTTCGACAAGTAACTTTATTGATATAACAATTATAAAGGATTAAGTACTTACATCGCCTAACGTACTCCAATTTCGCTCACACGATGAAGCGCTACAATTCTGGCTCAAGACCCTTATTGCAAATTTTGGAGGTCTGGAACATCAATTCCGCCATTCGTGATCCACCATTCATCTATAATAAACACCAAGCAATACAGTTACCCCTGAACTAACATACAATAACTGATTTTTATTGTTATCTATTTTTTAAATAAGAAAAAACTTACAAGGTGATGAAGTATCTCTAGCTCTGACTGCAGCTCGCAATCCTAACTCCCCAATTGCATCGATGTACCATCTCAACTGAGCACTAGCCTTATCATGTTCGTCATCGTCAGTTATAAGCCTTTCCATTGCATTAAAAGTCCTCTCTTTATCCTCGAAGAACTTGAGCCACTATCCATCTCTTCTTGTGGGATTTTGTAGAATATAGAAGGGTTCAAGTACCAAGCTGCTGCATGGAGTGGGTGATCTAACTGGTCCTCCCATATTTCATTAACAATAGCCATGATCTTTTCCAAATTCCCCTTATCTTCTCTTAATGCTATCTGCAGTTTTTCCCTCGCCAATCTCATTGCTTTATATATGTAACCCTTACGACATCAACTAAAGGTTTCAACACTTTGCAAGAAAAATCACAATGCTCCCAAAATGCACTACTAGCGACAATCTTAACAATCATTTTCCCAACAAATTCTTTAGCTAAAGCAGACTGCGTCCACTTATCATTGACAAACATCATTCGCAATGCAGTTTTCTGCTCAAGAAGGCTGGCAAGTGTATAATATTGAGTTGAAAATCTAATTTTTGCAGACCGATGCAACTCTTTCTTCCCTGTCATTTCTCTCATCAAATATAATACTTGAAAATGAGCATATACATATATATATACATAACAACTCTCTTACCTAGAGTGACAACTATTGTTATTGGTGTAAGCTTTTTACCAAGATCTTCAAGCATTAAGTTGACGCAGTGGGCAACACATGGTGTCCAATATAAGGTTGGGTGTTCAATCATTAAAAGCTTCCCAACAACCTTAAAATTAAAACCATTATCACTAACAAATTGTATAATATTACCAATCCCAATATCACCAATCACCTCATTAACAAGTTCAGCTATGTAAAATTGATCATTGGTTCCTGATGAGGCATCCACCTACTTCAAGAATACTGATCCTTTTGGAAAATTTACCACAAAGTTAATAAGATGACTCCCATTTTCATCTGTCCAACCAGCAGACATAATCGTACAACCAAATCTCTTCCAATATGGTCTAAACGTCTCAACAAACTTCTTCATTTCTTCAAGTTTCTTATCGAAGAGATTTGTACGAATGTGATGGTATGATGATGCCGGCAGATCTAACAACAAAAGGTAGAAAGAAAAATATAAGTACATGATACATGAAAGGTGTCAACAGATGTGCTTCAAATAAGCTAAATATTCTTGTGTTTCAAATGAAGTTTCGTATTAACCAAAAGCTACTTAAATCTACTTAAAATTGCATCAGAAAATTACTCAATCCACTAATGAATTTATAGAAGTACTAAAACAGTAAAGAATCAATTCCAATGGACTGACATAAGAAAGCAAAAAATATCAAAGGTAGACACATATATCAACCAATAAAACTTGGAATAAAAAGCCATGAAGGAACGGATGACATACCTTTTCCATAATCTCCAATAGAGTTGAACATCACTTAGAAACTAGGGGAATGGACAGTATTGAAAGGTATAACATTTTCAGTCATCCAAGACGATATGTTATTCCACGCCTTATCTTTCAACTTTTATTTGGTAGCACTTTGTCTCTCAAGTGTTGTTTTCTGCACTTTTGAATAATCATTCTTCATGAATTGTTCAATAGGACCCCTTACATTACATGCACCTTTATATTTTCTTTTAGACGGAACAACGACATCCGCTTCAACCTCCTCTACCTCAATATCTTCATCATCTCCAGACTCTCCATTGAAATTAGTTGTTGCATACATCAAGTCAATCTGATCCCGGTGAACTGAAAATGCGAGGGTACCCAAATATACCTCAAGCTAAAGCTTTTCCTACCTATAAGTCCTTTATACGAAAGTGATTGTCCATAGACTGAGTCGAGACAATGCAACTAATCGGTTTACACTTCGTGTGATCGTCTACGGATACGAGATCGAGACAATACAACAACGAAATATGTTTACTTGATAAAAAGGTTCGGACTTAACCAAACACAATAGGATTTCTTATCAAGTAAATAGGAATTAACGTTTGTGTAATTTACTTTAATTATAATAAAAAAATTATAATGCGGAAATATAAAGTAAATGACACGGCAATATTTTGTTAACGAGAAAACCGCAAATGCAGAAAAACCCCGGGACCTTGTCCAGAATTGAATACTCTCAGGATTAAGCCACTACACAAAATTACACCAACTTTGTATAGTTGATACCATGCAAATAAACCTATAGTTCACCTAGTTCTGTCTGTATTCCCACGCCTCCAACTTATGAATAAGTCACGTACTTGGAACAATTCCTTTGGTTCGTATTCCAAACAGTAAAGGAACAACAAATCCGTTTAGTATCAATTCTCTTCAGCCAAGTGATGTGAGTTCGACAAAGGCTCTTCTGTTTATCTCAAACAAAATCCTTCGTCAGGTTCTTAGATCTATATTGTTCTCAACTACCGAAGTAATTGTTAAGATTTTGCGATCAGTACTTTTAATCACAAAGAATTGTATTGATGCCGATCTATACAACTAATCAATCCAATCTACCACAAGGATAAACCGATTATAGTTGGATCCTCTTATACCGAAACAAGTATTGTGCACACCAAAGATTATGAACCCCAAATCAGAAATCTTCAATATTTTCTTTGTCTTCAAATCTTCTTAGATCTTCAATAAACACCTGCACGCAACAACTTGAATCTCTTGTGATCAATCACGCACAAAACGGAGTCTGTTAACAATGGATTATCACAAGATCGTCTTTAGCACTAACAACAGTCTAAAGATCCATGTTGAAACTTCGATCTAGTTTGAGTGAATCTTATATCAGAAGAGAAGATTCTCAAGCATAAACAAATTAGGTGCAATCAAAGTTCAACCACCGTTAGTCAATCAAATCAATCGAAAACACAAGATAAACCGCAATTATCTAGTTTCCCACCAACGGTACATAGAGATTATCAATCCCAAAGAAGACTTTAAACTGAGCGGCCGTAATAGATTTTGCCAAATTAGGTTACTCCCCTCTCCGAATAGGCGGCTTCACCAGTAACAACACAACTGAGGAAGTTTGCTGTCACGAAGGATTAGTTTGCTAGAAATGCAAACTACAAGTATTTATAGACAAGGAAGTTTGGACACCTAGGAATTTCCAAAACTGAAAATATTTTCAAGATATGCAATATAATTCCAAATTCGGTTTCCATAATTCTTGGAAATATTCTGTCCAAGATAATGACCGAAAATCTCTTTGGAAAATCTTTAACTAGTAAAAAATGCACATTACTAATTCTCATTTTCCGAAAATAAAATTAAGACCTTGATTAAAAGATTCTTAACTTATTTATGTTTCGATCCTGAGATTTTTTTCCTTTATCTATTAAGGAATAACTTTGAACAATTAAAGACAAACATTACTACATGTGTTCAAAGTGTGTCGACATCCTTAATTTGTAAGTCCTCTTTCATATTTACAACCTTGACACCGATTTGTCACACTTCCAAACAAGTTTAGAAGTGGTTCATCTGACTTTCAAGAACTATGTAATTGATCAAGAACACTCAATCACAAATAATGGGTTTAACGGTTCTACCAAAACAAGTTTCGGTTCTACCTCCATGTGAGTAATGTGCATAGTCACACTAGATTTCCAATATTCGGTTGACTAGGTACTAGGATCGGTTCCCCATATATATATATGGTATCTAACTTATATGTGTTGCACATGTCCATAGGATCGGTTCCCCTTTGCCTAAAAACGTGTTGCATATGTCATTAGGATCGGTTCCCCTTTCTGCTACAAACTTGATGCACCTCATACAAGGATCAATTCCATTTTGTGATGTGTTGCACCTCTTACTAGGATCGGTTCCCCTTTACCCATATTTGGTCATACACAAATCACAAATTCGATCATACCATCTCAGGTGATTGCTTAAGATCGGTTTCACTAATAAAAGTCATACCAATACATAAGTCAGGCCTTTGTGAATAGTTTTACCAAGAAAAAAAACAAGTCATGATCGGTTATACTAAATCACACATATTGGTTGTTCACAAGATATGCAATGAATAACAATACCAATAACACCTGGCGATTTCCTTTTCGATTCATAAACAAGTTTATGAACTTACTTCCTTAAATCACATGTAAAACATTGTTTCCTAGGATGAAATCCTCACCTCATACCCATACATAATCACAATAGCATTTAAAAGATTATGTCGATGTCTTATCTACAAAGTTTAATGGTTAAGAAATAAACCTCGTATTGCATTTCTCAATACTATGTCTATCTAGAGTGTTCATGCTTCGCAGTATTGTTTTCAATATGCACGACTTGAAAGATACGTTAGGGAATGAAACAGTTAAAGTCAAATATCACTAACCTCGAGTGGAAGGATGATGTTGACATTGTAGCTTCTTACTTCTTCACTTCTTCAAGTCTTCGCAATACTTGTAATGTCTCATATCCTAATACTTTCAAGCTAACCTATACGAAGTTGACTCTAGTACATAGTCAAGCGACTCTTAAATGAGTTTTGATTCACTAAAATATGACAACCAAACTTGACATAGCAACGCTTGGTGGGTTCAACCGATCTATGCTCTAACAATCTCCCCATTTGTCAATTTTAGTGACAAAACTCTTACAATCATATGGATAAAAAAATTACAAGAATTCATTACACATACGCTTGATTCCCGAATTCAACGACACAATAACTTGTATACATTCAATCCTTAAATGTCGTTGTTGAAATTATAATAACTAAGCTAATACTCCCCCTAAAGGTGAGATAGGTATATTTTATCAATCCGAACGTCTTTGTTATACCAATTAATATGATATGTTACTCCCCCTTAGTCTATGCTTTAACTCTTTCGTTAGATAAACGTTTAAGCAAAATTGTCCTTTTCCTTAGTGATAACAATCAATATAAAATCAATGCCAGTATCACTTGTTTACTCCATATATTTCTCCCCCTTTCTGTCACAAAATGACAAAGAAACGAAAAAATAAAGGGCAAACCGAAAAGAATCTTACAAATCTCAAAATAGACTTGCAAACTATAGAGTTAAGCACGAGGGTTCCACACACCATTTTTGATAACCAATATCAAAACGGAAACTACAAAGTAATTTGTTTTGATATACGAAAGTGATTGTCCATAGACTGAGTCGAGACAATGCAACTAATCGGTTTAAACTTCGTGTGATCGTCTATGGATACGAGATCGAGACAATACAACAACGAAATATGTTTACTTGATAAAAAGGTTCGGACTAAACCAAACACAATAGGATTGCTAATCAAGTAAATAAGAATTAACGTTTGTGTAATTTACTTTAATTATAATAAAACAATTATAATGCGGAAATATAAAGTAAATGACATAGCAAGATTTTGTTAACGACGAAACCGCAAATGCTGAAAAACCCCGGGACCTTGTCCAGAATTGAATACTCTCAGGATTAAGCCACTACACAAAATTACACCAACTTCGTATAGCTGAGACCAAACAACAAAACCTATAGTTCACCTAGTTCCATCTGTATTCCCACGCCTCCAACTTATGAATAAGTCATGTACTTGGAACAATTCCTTTGGTTAGTATTCCAAACAGTAAAGGAACAACAAAATTTTTTTGGTATCAACTCTCTTCAACCAAGTGATGTGAGTTAGACAAAGGCTCTTCTGTTTATCTCAAATAAACTCCTTCGTCAGGTTCTTAGATCTATCTTATTCTCAACTACTGAATTAATTGTTAAGATTTTGCAATCAATACATTTAATCACAAAGAATTGTATTGATGTCAATCTACACAAGTAATCAATCCAATCTACCACAAGGATAAACCGATTATAGTTGGATCCTCTTATACCGAAACAAGTATTCTGCACACCAAAGATTATGAACCCCAAATCAGAAATCTTCAATATCTTCGTTGTCTTTAAATCTTCTTAGATCTTCAATAAACACCTGCACACAATAACTTGAATCTCTTGTGATCAATCACGCACAGAACAGAGTCTGTTAACAATGGATTATCACAAGATCGTTTTTAGGACTAACAACAGTCTAAAGATCCCTGTCGAAACTTCGATCTAGTTTGAGTGAGTCTTATATCAGAAGAGAAGATTCTCAAGCATAAACAAACTAGGTGCAATCAAAGTTCAACCACCGTTAGTCAATCAAATCAATCGAAAACACAAGATAAACCGCAATTATCTAGTTTCCCACCAACGATACTAATAGAGCTTCTCAATCCCAAAGAGGACTTTAAACTGAGCGTCCGTAAGAGATTTCGCCTAATTAGGTTACTATTCTCTCCGAATAGGCGGCTTCACCAGTAACAACACAACCGAGGAAGTTTGTTGTCACGAAGGGTTAGTTTGCTAAAAATGCAAACTTCAAGTATTTATAGACAAGGAAGTTTGGACCCCAAGGAATTTCCAAAACCGAAAATATTCTTAATATATGCAATATAATTCCAAATTCGGTTTCCATAATTCCTGGAAATGATGTCCAAGATAATGACCGAAAATCTCTTTGGAAGATCTTTAACTAGTCTCTCATTTTCCTAAAATAAAATGAAGACCTTAATTAAAAGATTCTTAACTTATTTATGTTTCGATCTTGGGATTTTCTTTCTTTAGCTATTAAGGAATAACTTTGAACAATTAAAGATAAACATTACTGCATGTGTTCAAAGTGTGTTGACATCCTTACTTTATAAGTCCTCTTTCATACTTACAACCTTGAACCGATTTGCCACACTTCCAAACAAGTTTAGAATTGGTTCATCTGAATTTCAAGAACTATGTGATTGATCAAGAACACTCAATCACAAATCATGGGTTTAACGGTTATACCAAAACAAGTTTCGGTTCTACCTCCATGTGAATATTGTGCATAGTCACACTAGCTTTTCGAAATTCGGTTGACAAGGTACTAGGATCGTTTCCTCGCATATATATGGTATCTAACTTATATGTGTTGCACATGTCCATAGAATCAGTTCCCCTTTGCCTAAAAATGTGTTGCACATGTCCATAGGATTGGTTCCCCTTTCTGCTATAAACTTGTTGCACCTCATACAAGGACCGATTCCCTTTTGTGATGTGTTCCACCTCTTACTAGGATCGGTTCCCCTTTACCCATATTTGGTCATACACAAATCACAAACTCGATCATACCATCTCAGGTGATTACTTAAGATCGGTTTCACTAATAAAAGTCATACCTATACATAAGTCAGGCCTTTGTGAATAGTTTTACCAAGAACACAAACAAGTCATGAGCGGTTATATTAAATCACACATATTGGCTGTTCACAAGATATGCAATGAATAACAATACCAATAACGCCTGGAGATTTCCTTTTCGATTCATAAATAAGTTTATGAACTTACTTCCTTAAAACACATGTAAAACATTGTTTTCAAGGATAAAATCCTCACCTCATACCATACATTATCACAATAGCATTTAAACGATTATGTTGATGTTTTATCTAAAAAATTTAATGGTTAAGCAATAAACATCGTATTGTATTTCTTAATACTATGTCTATCTAGAGTGTTCATGCTTTGCAGTTTTGTTTTCAATATGCACGACTTGAAAGATACGTTAGGGAATGAAACAGTTCAAGTCAAATATCACTAACCTCAAGTGGAAGGATGATGTTGTCGTTGTAGCTTCTTACTTCTTCACTTCTTCAAGTCTTCGCAATACTTATAATGTCTCATATCCTAATACATTCAAGCTAACCTATACGAAGTTGGTTCTAGTACATAATCAAGTGACTCCTAAATGAGTTTTGATTCACTAATATATGACAACCAAACTTGACATACCAACGGTTGGTGGGTTCAACCGAGCTATGCTCTAACACTTTTGCTTCTTCTTCATTATTTCTTCCTCTCTAAGCTTGGCAATAACGTCGCTAGTTGCATTGGGACATGCTCTAACTTCACCTACCCTACTCAATATATGGTACTTGAACCTAGTGATTCCCCCAAATACTAGTTTCCCACATAACTTACAGTTTAGAGCGTTTCTTCTAGTTCGATCTTTGCTTTTAGCCCATTCCCAAGCAATATATTTCGTGTTATCTGGAGCAGTAGTCTGAGATTGAGGAGCAGCCCCCAATGGTAATGAATCACTTGCCGTAACTAGCCTGAAATTGAAAATAACATATTTTAGTTAGAAATAACTTCAGTAGAAGACATGAAGTAATATCCAAGGATCATGCAACGTAGAAATCTACTACAGTTTACCCAAATATACTATGATGGTGCTCATGCAGTTGTATCACCATTCACCATTAGAATATAAAAAAATCAAGATGAACTATGATTTTGAATCAAGATAAAATCATAAAATACAAACAAGATGCTATTTGAGTGAACATGCATGCAAAAATTTACCTAAAATACGAATTGGGTGTTATTTATTATCAGAACTATGAGTGATTTGTGGCTTATGAGACGGATTAAGAAAAGATTGGTTAAATCGGTCAGAAATCAGAGGAAAAATCGGTTAATCCAATAGTTGTTAGAACGAACATCATATAACAAACAACTATCAACTATTAAATTTGAAAAAAAAACTACAAAATTACAGGCAGTGATCAGTACACTTACTTCTTTTACGGCTAGATAAACGCTTCTGCTGCAGCCTGTAGCCTCAAGAGATGGAATGAAAACACCACACTGATGAAACTAGGGTTTCAGCTTTTTATCAATAGGAAGTGAATTGCAAAAATACCCTGAACCGATATTATCATTGTACAAGAAAAACCGGTATATTGGTCTGTACCGGCCGAGACGAACGTTTTTATCGTTTAGTTTTTGTATCCCCGATATTTTCAATATCGTATAGGATTATTCTTGAAAAGACGAGGGTACCCAAATATACCACAATCTTAAAATTTTCCACATATAAGTCCTCTTACCGAAAATGATTGTCTATGGACTGAGTCGTGACAATACAACGAATCGGTATTCATACTTTGTGTGATCGTCTATGGATATGAGACCGAGACAATACAACAATCAAAGTGTGATTACTTGATAATAGGTTGGAACTTAACCAAACTCTATAGGATCACTATCAAGTAATACGAAGTTAACGTTTGTGTAATTCACTTTAAATTATAATAACAACAATTATAATTGCGGAAAATAAAAGTAAATGACACAGCAAGATTTTGTTAACGAGGAAACTGCAAATGCAGTAAAACCCGGGGACCTAGTCCAGAATTGAATACTCTCAGAATTAAGCCGCTATACAAAATCAAACCAACTTCGTATAGTTGATACCAAACAACTAAACCTATAGTTCACCTCGTTTCTTCAGTATCCCTGCGCTTCCGACATTCAATAAGTGCAGGCATTGGAACAATTCCTTTGGTTCTTATTCCAAATAGTAAAGGAACAACAAATTTTTTCGGTAACAACTCTATTCAATCCCAGTGATATGAGTTAGACAAAGGCTCTTCTGTTTAATCCAATAAACTCCTTTGTCAGGTTTAGATCTATCTATCCAACAACTACCAAAGTAGTAGAGTTTATATTTTGCAATCAAATATAGAATCTACCAAGATACTATAGTGATGTTGAACTACGCAACTAATCAATCAAATCTATCAAGAATAAACCGATTATAGTTGGATCACAGTCGATCGAGTTTTGTGCACACCAAAGATATGAAACCAATAAGAAATCTTCTTTTTCTTCAAATATTCTTTAATTTTCAATAAACACATGCACACCATAACTTGAATCTCTTGTGATCGGTCATGCACAGAACGGAGTCTGTTAACAATGGATTATCACAAGACGTATTTAGATCTACAAACAGTTCTAAAGATCTCATCGGCACTTCGATCTAGTTTGAGAAGATTCTCAAGAATAAACAAACTAGGTGCAATCAAAGTTCAACAACCGTTAGTAAATCAAATCAAATCGAAAACTAATAATACTACAATTATCTAGTTTCCCACGAACGGTACTCGTAGAACTTCTTGATCCTAAAGAAGTCTTTAAACGAGCGGTCGTAAGAGATTTCGCCTAATTAGGGTACTTTCTTCTCCGAATAGACGGCTCCACCAGTAACAACACAACAAGTTAGCTTTGCTGGCTCTTAGGATAGTTTGATCGAAATGAAAACTTGGGTATTTATAGGACAAGGATGTTTGGACACCAAGGAATTTCCAAAACCGAAATATTCTTAAGATATGCAATAAATGCCCAAATCGGTTTTCATAATTTCTGGAAATGCTTTGTCCAATATTTCCAAAATCTCTTTAGAAAATCTCCAATTAGTAAATGCACATTACCAATTTTTATTTTCCAGAGATATGCATTTAATTGCTGGTAATTAAAAGCATATAAAATTAACAACCTTAATTAAAAGATTCTCAATTTATTTCGGTCCGGTATCTCCTTGAGTTATTAAGGAATATCTTTGAACAATAAAAGATAAGAGTTAATGAACATGTTTAAAGTATGTCGACATCTTTTTCTTTGTAAACCCTTTTTCATATTTACAATCTTGGAACCGATTATACGACACTTCCAAACAAGTTAGAATTGGTTCATCTGAATTCCAAAAACTATGTGATTGATAAAATATCAATACACTAATCATGGGTTTACGGTTCTACCAAACACAAGGATCAGTTCGACCTTAATATGGTTACTGGGACCGGTTACATCAGTTACCAGGATCGGTTACGTCAATTACCAGGACCGGTTACCATATTCTCATGGTATTACTTGTGATCGGTTACACTAGTCACTAGGATCAGATATGCCAATTACCAGGACCGGTTGCGCCAATTATAAGGATCGATTACACAACTTTTTTGTGATTGGTCATACCAATTACTAGGATCGGTTACACCAATTACAAATATCGATCATACCATCTAAGGTGATTACTTAGGATCGGTTACACTAATAAAAGTCATACCAATACATAAGTCATGCATTGTGATATGTTTTACCAAGATACATAACAAGTCATGATCGGTTCTACTAACTCAAACATATTGATAATCCAAATATATGCAATGAATAACAATACCAATAATCCTAGTGATTTCTATTTCGATTCATAAAACAAGTTCATGAATGTACTTCCTTTAAGCAAATGTAAACATTGTTTCCTAGGATGAAATCTTCACCTTTAACCATATACATAATCACAATAACATTCATACGATTATGTCGATGTCTTATATACAAAGTTCAAAAGATAAGTGTTATACTTCGTATTCTAATTCCTTAACACTATGTCTACTAGAGTATAATCATTCACAACTTCGCAGTTATGTTTTCAATATAGCACGACTTGAAAGATACGTTAGGAATGAAACAGATCAAGTCACAATATTACTAACCTCAAGAGTAAGGATGATGTCGTCGATGTAGCTTGTTACTTCTTCACATTCTTCAAGTCTTCGAGTAATACTTGTATGTCTCATAATCCTAATCTTTCTAGCCTAACCTATTGTTGATGGTGGTTTTTAGCTTAGGGTTAAAATCGTAAAACTTTACATCTGACATGACGTCACTATGACCATTAGCACATTTATTGAATCAATCAGCATGCCTACGTAAGAATTACAGGGGTACCTTTTTTTACATGGGTCATGTTCCACGGCATAACCCTTAACATTGACTGAAGTCATCTATGCCAAACCCTAATTCTCATGCTACCGCGCCAAGGCATACCATCCATGCCAGCCGCACCACCGTGCCAATGGCGAACCATGCCAGCCACGTCTCCGCGCCAAGGCATGCCAACCATGCCAGCCGCACCACCGTGCCAATGGCAAACCATGCCAGCCACATCTCCGCGCCAAGGCATGCCAACCATGCCAGCTGCACCACCGTGCCAATGACAAACCATGCCAACCACGTCTCCGATCCATGTCATACCAATCATGCCAGCCGCACCATTGTGTCAATGGCATGCCGTTCCAGCCACGTCTCCGCACCAAGGCATGCAGACCATGCCAGCCGCACCACTCTGCCAATGGCATGCCATGCCATCCACGGATCCACGCCAAGGCATGCCAACCATGCCAGCCGCGCCACTGTGTCAATGGCCTGCCATGCCATCCACGTCTCCGTGTCACGGCATGCCAACCATGCCAGCCGCACCGTCGTGGCAATGGAAAACCATGCCATCCACGTTCCCATGCCAACGCCATGCCGACCCTGCTACATGCCTCTGGCTTCCAAAACGAAGGCTTACGACAATCAACGACCATCCTTCTATCTGAGACGCCAATCTTAGCCGTCCAATGTCTCCAACCAACGCATGGGAACCTTTGGCCCAACGCCAAAACCCTAATTATGGCCACACCTAAACCGCGCCAAGGCATGTCGGCTATGCCACATGTGCCAATGGCATGCCATCCACCTTGCCGCGCCATTACATGCCGGCCTTCCCTTTGCGGCTACCAAAACGAAGGCTTGCGACAATCAACGGCCATCCTTCCATCTTAGATGAAAATCCTAGCCATCCAAGGTCGCCAACCAACGCATGGTAACCTTTGGCCCAATGCCAAGACCCTAGTTTTGGCCACGCCTAAACCGCGCCAAGGCATGCCAACCATGCCACATGTGCCAATGGCATTCCGTGCCAGCCACCTTGTCGCACCTAAACCATGCCATGCCGGCCTTCCCTTTATGACTACCAAAACGAAGGCCTGCAATAATCGACAACCACCTTTCCATCTAAGATGCATATCTTAGCCGTACAAGGTTACCATCTAACGCATGGCAAACTTTGGCCCGACGCCAGGCTCTAGTTTTGGTCGCGCCCAAACAATGCCAAAACCCTAGCTTTTGCCCGCGCCTCAACTATGCCATATTAAAGCCATGACCGGCCATGATTTCATACCACCGGTTACCAAACGAAGGGTTGCAATAATCAACGGTTACCCTTCCTCTAAAGATGCAAAATCTCGACCGTCGAAGGTCACCACCGAGCCAGCAAGTCTCCCAAGCTCAACTTGCCAAACAACAGCAACATGCTACATGTTTTTCACGAAAACACTCGAGACATCAACATATGTCACAAACTGGGGGATGCTCATTGGGTGTCGGTTTGGTGGTTTACAGCGTGCGACGTACACTACGCCCGTTACAAGACAATGTCATAGGGATCAGGTGGTTAGTAAATACAGGGAGTAATGGTGAAACGATTTCTTTTATGGAACTTCAATTCCAGACATTACCGGTTACCACCTTCCCATTTAGTCATCCGTTTTTCCATTTCTTACGAGACGAGGGTGTGTTTCACTTCGACTTGTATAAATAGGTCTTACCTATTTCCACCGAACAACAAGTTCAGGTCAGGAGCATACAACACTCAGAAAATATTTTCCAGCTTTCCATCTGTTAGCTTTCCACTTTCTGATACAAGTCGTGAAACAACTACTCTTCTAGAATCAACAATTCTGGTCTCAACACTATCTTCGCTTCCCTCCCCAAAACCAACCCTTCTCCTTCATTTTGTGACCGAAGCAAGTCTAGAACGTCCATTTCTTGGTTTAGGCCGGATTTGTACAGATTGATCTCTCGAATATAAAGTACTCCCTTGCAGTACATTGTTTAGGGTTTAAACTCATTTCTCACCCACACACCCGAAATTACCAAAATCAGCAGAAACCATTTTCACCCTCAAACAATTGGCGACCACAGTGGGAGGTTGATCTTTCGGTCACAATGTTAATTTTCAATCCTCGATCTCATACTTTGA
This sequence comes from Papaver somniferum, assembly GCF_003573695.1. Taxonomy (NCBI): domain Eukaryota; kingdom Viridiplantae; phylum Streptophyta; class Magnoliopsida; order Ranunculales; family Papaveraceae; genus Papaver; species Papaver somniferum. The sequence continues at coordinate 222,373,754 of NC_039358.1, forward strand.
CCCAGACATCAGGACGGTAGAATCAAACGATCCTCTCAGGGATCGACGACTCAGCTACCAGGCGGCTCGATTACCAGTCGTGACACGGTAAGGGACGACTGGGGACTTCCGAGGGGTTAAAAGCAAACGATCCTCCCAGGGATCGACGGCTCAGTTAACAGATGATTACCAGTCAGGGCACGACAAGGAATGACTGGGGACTTTCCGCAGTCGCGGAGATGTTTCCCACAAAACTCGGTCTTACGCCCGGGAGATTCCTTTTTCACCAGCAGATCCGAAAAACCGAGTAAGTCTTGAAAGACAAAATACATGGTCTACTACCTCAAATCTTCACAGGGGAAATAAAAAAAAAATGATAGCCATATTTTTTTCCCCGCGTTTCATGCTTTCTACTGTCGCACAACATTCACAATTCCATAACTCTCCTGGGATACTCATGCCACTTATGTTCATAACCAAAACATCATTATTCTAAAACAATTCATTCCAAATGATAATCCAAAATCCTCAGGGTAACACTTTTCTATCAATCCAAAAATCCAGGAAATCAAAACCATAAACTAGGCGTTTCATTTTCCTTTCAAAAAAAAAGGAACCTAAAATAAAAAGTTCAGAAGACAGAAATGCATTCAAGGAAAGTTTTTCAACAATGGCTTGATCTTCTTAGAAAAAGCCTCTTTCGTGCTTTGGAGAGCCGCCCTCTTCAACTTCAGCTTCCTGGACAACTTTTCGACCTCCGCTTCCTGTTGTTTCACCGTATCAGCAGAAGGACCTTCGACTGTTTCAGCAAGCAACTTTTCAGCCTCAGAGAAACCTTCAACGAACCAAGGAACATTGAACTCGAATTTTACACACACGTCATGATGGAACCTCCAGCTTGAGACTACATCCTCAGAAACAGTATGACCGGTCACGTTGCACATGTCGTCAAATGAAGACAAAGCTTCCTCCACACGCTTAACCAACGCGAATCGACTAGTAATTTTTTTGGTCGTGGCGATATGTCCATAGCTTTCCCATATCTTAGTGTATAGCGCCGCATGTTTGGCTGGCACGCTAAATCCCCCGACCAACTTATGATCCGGATGAGGAACCAGGTATAAAGGGTTGAAGGTGGCGCGCGCGACTGCATCAGCGACCGACAAGGGATTCCTAACGATAATTGCACCTGCGGCCACTGTGGTGCTCTCCGTTGTTTGAGTCACAACGACGTTTTCACCTCGATCAACCTCCATTTAAAGGTCGCCCGGTGCGGCTTCCACAGTTGGAGACAAAGCTGTATCTCCACAAGTCTCCGTCTCAGGGCCATCTTCGGAAACGGCTTCCCCCTGTGATAGCACGTGTTAGATATTTTCCAAAGAAGAAGTGAGAGGAAAGAAGAAAAAACATGCGGGAGACATACTGATTCGCTTCCGGACCGACCAGAAGAAGATTCATCACTGCTGTGGAAGAACTATTTTCGCCATCACTGGACTCCGAACTTTCGTCCTTCTCGGATTCCCCATCACCATGGATAGGCTCAGCACCGCCACCCTCCGTCTCGAGAAACGATGTTTTCTGACTACTTGAAAGTTTGGTAAAGGCGTTCATGCTGCTGAGACCCTAGGAAAGACACAAAGACGGATACTCAGAAAAGAAACAAGAGTATACGCGATCCAACTAAAATCAAGAAGAAAATCATACGTACCCGCATATTAGACGAACTGAAAGTCGGAAGAGCCGTCGAATCTGACTGGGAACCATCTGCACGACTTTTAGACCTTCGCTCCTTCACTTGGGGACTGTCAGCGTCCAGGCTAACGGATTTTCGCTTAGTCGAAGAAGGATCCCTCAGCAATGGGTGCTCCGCTAAAACAGCAGGGGAAGGCTTACCGCGAAGATTTTTTACCACATCATTCACGAACCCATGGATAGAGAGAAACTCATCCTGCCAGAATATGTTATATTTGGAGGTCGTTGATGGATTTCGTTCCGCGAGCAGAAAAGGGAGACATTTACCCGACACAAGAACACTAGCATCGAGAACAGCTGGCAACGAGTCTTCTGAAACAACCGGCTGACGAACAAGTGGGACCTCTTGGTCAAAACCCATATGCCGAGCCGCCCTATCGATATTATAAGAGACTCCTTTGCAAGATCCTCGAAATAAAGACGACACATGACCGAGCGTGCAGCTTCGCATGAACACCATCTCTCCAACACTCATATCCTCTTTATCGGAAGACAAACACATGTTCGGAACATGAGAAAAGGTATTGATCTGAGCTATGGACGCATGCACCGGATACCATGGACGAAAATTGACCGCTTGCGAGTTTTCAAGGAATCCAACCAGGTTCAAACCAGTTTTTGGACGCCTATTCGCCCAGCGGAGTATCCTAGAGCCACCCCAAGACTCGGGAAGTAAGAACAACGGTTTTGGAGCATACCTTTCGAAGTGCTCCCACAGCCACGCTTGGAGAAAGGCGGCATGAATATACGAGTCCACTTTCATGTAACCATTTGAAGCGCACATATCCGCGACCAGATGATCCAAATGTGTGTACAAGGAATCGAGAAAAAAGACGCCAATGGGGAGAGCGACACCTTTTGCTAATTTTATGGCAAACTTGAGAAGTTACTATATTATTTCCTTTTTACTAGAGCCATCATCGAAAATATCTCTGGATAACCGAAGAGCCAAGAACGCCGCAACATGAAGCGTATTATTCTTCTGATTTGGCTCCAACTCATCAGGAAACCATTGAGACACCCACCAGCCATAGAAGCACGTCGTCTCGTTTTCTTTCCGAACGAATTCTTTTGATTTTGCAACCAGAGCGGTGCGCATTTCTTCTTCATCTGCAGACAACTTAACATCGAGGTTTCCTATTACGGGAAGGTTCAACAAGACAGCCACGCTCTCTAAGGAGATAGTCATTTCACCCCACTTGCATATGGCCGTGTGAGTGTCTGGACACCATCTGTAAAAGAAAGCAACCAAGCCTGGAATAGCTTTTACACAGTCCTGGCTCATCATGAATCGCATCCATTTCTCAAAAGGACGCAACGGACTCACACAGATTTTAAAGCCAATGGGAGAAGCAGAATATTATTTCCTCTGGAGACGAAACCTTATTACACCTCCTGGACGGACCGACCGGGTCTCTCCTTCACTTTCCGGACCAGTAAGAAGAATCGACACATACTTGGGATGATTTTTCCTAAATGTGGCGGATGTTGTAAAGAACCCATAGTCTATGTTTGGCTTGGAATTTCCAACATATTTCGGTATGGCAAGACTTTTCTCAAGTGACATCCTAACGAAAATTTTCTCACGCTGCTTTCACCTTCGAAATAACTACAATGGAACAATACGAAGAGAAATTACTACGGAAAGTGCGTGGAAATTATTTTATCAAACACAGGGGATCCATTCTGGACGCAAGCCAATTTGTTGCAAAGTCATAACGCGCATAGGCAAAGAAATGGGGACTGACAGACCCTGCGTCACCACCTCTTTCCAAGGCCGTACCCTGCAGCGGGAAGTTCGCGCCCGGCCGAGGAGGCGCGCCCCACCATGGTAACCATACACACGCCCACACCAGAAAAAGGGAGGAAACCCTGGAAGCTAGGTTTTCACGGGAAGGGAATGCGCGACAGTTACTAGCCCATACATGCCTACTTTGCACAATAATTGAGGCGGCCAACATTACTACGGTATTCACGCCTAAATGTTACTACAAGTTCATGGAAAGTATATCTACGGCTAGGATTCATACCAGCACATAAGAACAATATTTTTACAAGTTCATGAAAAGGTACGCCTACGGCTAGGGTTTGCACCAACGCAAGAAAACAATAAAAACAAGTTAAAGAGGAAGTGCTGGAAGACATACCTGGGATTCGCTCACCCACTTTGCTACTACCGCGCGACCAGAACACATAAAAAAAAGGTGTGAAATAAAGGGAGAGGCCGGCACGTTTTATAGGCGTAACACTTGGGAGTTAGAATAAGGAAAGGACTTCCTATTTGAGTCAAGTAAGGAAAAGAGGCAATCAGGCCCGCGAAGACAAGTCACCAGCGTGCCAAGCCGTCTGCGGATGCCTTGTCTTTCCAAAACCGCTCCATGCCTTTCCCTCGCCATGCCTTGCCTCACCGAGCCAAGTCGTCCGCACTATGACTTGTCCTCGCCAAACCGCGTCATTCCTTGCCCCACCGTGCCACACCATGTCTTTCCATGTCAATCCATCGACCAAGCCCCTTCCAAACCGCACCAACACCAACAACTCGCCAAGCCAGCGTATCAGTGTTCCCTAACCCAACCAAGATGATGCATGGCCAGACTAAGCCGACGATCTTTATCTCACCACTTCACGGTCTACACCACAAATAGAATCTATGCAAGGCCGCCAAACACGAAGATCATGAACTCTTCTTACCTCTAAAAAAAGGTTAGTCGGACCTTCCTGACCATCTTTTCACGATTTGTCGTTTCGATTTTTGTCCTTGCCTGTCACCACCTTGTGCTTACCTCGCAACAATGCTCATGTTCCAAGCTAAACAGGGGACTTAATGTCGATGGTGGTTTATAGCTTAGGGTTAAAATCATAAAACTGTACATCTGACATGACGTCACTATGACCATTAGCACATTTATTGAATCAATTAGCATGCCTACGTAAGAATTACAGGGGTACCTTTTTTTACATGGGTCATGTTCCACGAAAGAACCCTTATCATTGACAGACATCATCTATGCCAAACCCTAATTATCATGCTACCGTGACAAGGCATACCAACCATGCCAGCCGCACCACCGTGCCAATGGCAAACCATGCCAGCCACGTCTCCGCGCAAGGCATACCAACCATGCCAGCCGCACCACCGTGCCAATGGCAAACCATGCGAGCCACGTCTCCGTGCAAAGGCATGTCAACCATGCCAGACACACAACCGTGCCAATGAAAAACCATGCCAACCACATCTCCGCACCAAGGCATGCCGACCATGCCAGCCGCACCACTGTGCCAATGGCATGCCATGCCAGCCACGTCTCCGCGCCAAGGCATGCCAACCATGCCAGCCGCGCCACTGTGTCAATGGCCTGCCATGCCAGCCACATCTCCGCGCCATGGCATTCCAACCATGCCAGCCACGTTCTCATGCCAATGCCATGCCGGCCCTGCTACATGTCGATGGCTGCCAAAACGAAAGCTTGCGATAATCGACGACCATCCTTCTATCTGAGACGCCAATCTTAGACGTCCAAGATCGCCAACAAACGCATGGGAACCTTTGGCCCAACGCCAAAACCCTAATTATGGCCACACCTAAACCGCGCCAAGGCATGCAGGCCATGCTAATGTGCTAATGGCATGCCATCCACCTTGTCGCGACATTCCATGTCGGCCTTCCCTTTGCGGCTACCAAAACGAAGGCTTGCGACAATCAACGACCATCCTTCCATCTTAGATGAAAATCCTAGCCGTCCAAGGTCGCCAACCAACGCATGGTAACCTTTGGCCCAACGCCAAGACCTTAGTTTTGGCCACGCCTAAACCGCGCCAAGGCATGCCGACCATGCCACATGTGCCAATGGCATGCCGTGCCAGCCACCTTGCCGCACCTAAACCATGCCATGCTGGCCTTCCCTTTACGACTGCCAAAACGAAGGCCTGCAAAAATCGACGACCACCTTTCCATCTAAGATGCAGATCTTAGCCGTCCAAGGTTACCAGCTAACGCATGGCAAACTTTGGCCCGACGCCAGGCTCTAGTTTTGGTCGCGCCCAAACAATGCCAAAACCCTAGCTTTTGGACGCGCCTCAACTATGCCATATTAAAGCCATGACCGGCCATGATTTCATACCACCGGTTACCAAACGAAGGGTTGCAATAATCAACGGTTACCCTTCCTCTAAAGATGCAAAATCTCGACCGTCGAAGGTCACCACCGAGCCAGCAAGTCTCCCAAGCTCAACTTGCCAAACAACAGCAACATGCTACATGTTTTTCACGAAAACACTCGAGACATCAACATATGTCACAAACTGGGGGATGCTCATTGGGTGTCGGTTTGGTGGTTTACAGCGTGCGACGTACACTACGCCCGTTACAAGACAGTGTCATAGGGATGAGGCGGTTAGTAAATACAGGGAGTAATGGTGAAACGCTTTCTTTTATGGAACTTCAATTCCAGGCATTACCGGTTACCACCTTCCTATTTAGTCATCTGTTTTTCCATTTCTTACGAGACCAGGGTATGTTTCACTTCGACTTGTATAAATAGGTCTTACCTATTTCCACCGAACAACAAGTTCAGGTCAGGAGCATACAACACTCAGAAAATATTTGCCATCTTTCCATCTGTTAGCTTTCCACTTTCTGAAACAAGTCGTGAAACAACTACTCTTCCAGAATCAACTATTCTGGTGTCAACACTCTCTTCGCTTCCCTCCCCAAAACCAACCCTTCTCCTTCACTTTGTGACCGAAGCAAGTCTAGAACGGCCATTTCTTGGTTTAGGCCGGATTTGTACAGATTGATCTCTCGAATATAAAGTACTCCCTTGCAGTACATTGTTTAGGGTTTAAACTCATTTCTCACCCACACACCCGAAATTACCAAAATCAGCAGAAACCATTTTCACCCTCAAACACCTATACGAAGTTGTCTCTAGTATATAAGTAAGCTACTCTTTAATTGAGTTTTGATTGACTAAAATATGACAATGTAAACTTGACATATACCAACGCTTGGTGGGTTCAGCCGATCTATGCTCTAACAATTCCGATATCCCATAAAAACCTATAATATTGGCCTGTACAACAGATATTAACTACCTTGGTACCAATGCATGTAATACTAACTGGCATCTCGAGCTGTCGTTACTATCAGTAAGAGACCTTTTCATGACTCATACTGATGGCTAAATACCATAGATACTAGGAATTCATAAAAAAAAGGTTGAAGCAAGAAAATTTAAAACTGTTTTAGATGAACATTGGATTTTTAAAGTGTCAATTCAAGATTTATGAGTACTTAGCTCTTTTTACGAGTGTGCATGTGAATCCTGTCTCAACTGGTGTGTAGCTCTGCTTGTATTTAGTTGTAAGATAAATTCCGACGCACTCGATAATGGTTGTGGGCTAGACCTGCATGTAGCGAAAAGAATTGAAAATTAGGTTTGTGCACTTACTTCTTATGGAGATGGCTGCACACCGGTGCTACTTATCTTGCTACGAGCGTGGTAAACTTCGTTGCAACGGATTATAAGCCAGCTAGTATGGCATGTGTATTGTCGTGCTATCACGCAGCTTCGAATTATCTGTGTGTTGCGTCATACGTAATGTTTGGCGCTTGAGTTATACATAATTGTGTTGCAGTTAACAATGAAGAGTTGGTTGCATTTTTCTAAAACAACAAAACAACATTGCTCAGCGACTTAGACATGTATTTAATTAATTTTAACTTGACCTGTAGGTGGCTTGAGTTTTTATTTGATTGATGGAGTTGTTTTTTGGTTTTGAGTTGATCCTGCCTCGGCGGTAGATTCACGTTTTGTTGCTCTAGTTGCACTTCTTCCTTCTTGCATAGGTATTACGGTTGTTGATGTTGTGACTGGCGGACTACATTAGACACGACTTTTGTTTTGTCCTTCTGCTGCTGTTGATGGTGAAGGAATTGAGGTGAAGAATGCAACACCACGCCTAGAATATATTATACTTTCCCCCATTTTTTGCGAGATTCCAAGGCATTGATCCACTTCCTGCAACAAAGCAGTTTCGAATACAGATTATAATTTCATAACAAAGTGTGCTCGCCACATTGATTGGATGTCTGCCTATTTTTGCGTTTGTAAACTTAAGATCAAAATTTATTTAAGTGTACAAATGCATAGCCCAAGGATTGAATCTGCAAAGGTTTGTAATTCTGTCGGTTGTAGTACACTTGCGCGTAGTGATGGTGGTGCAGAAGTTCATATCCAATGTCATTGAGGGTAGACTGCATGTACCATTCTAGGCATATATACCTGCAAAACCAAAGAAAATTGAAAGTAATTTTTTCAGATTTACAAGGTACGTACACATATAAGTTGGATTAAGTTTACTATATGTTCTTCACGGTTGTACAAGTCGAGATTACTAGTTTTTTCTTAAAAGCGGTGATCGTAGTTGTATCATGAGATGAGTTTGTATGTACAATAGATTGTCCCGACTGCCAGTGGAATTTGCGTCTTTTATCGTTCCTTCATATGTCCTTATGGAAAAATAATTAATAGTAAGCATTGATTCATGAATAAGTACAAAGGATTCCAGCAAATATTTCCAGCTGATAGCACTTTATGTGGGTTGAAGTATATGAAGTATCATTGAGAAACATTAAATAAGTATGAAGAGTGATTAAAGAAGTACACAAAGTAAACAATGATCACTAATGAATAGAAGTACAATAAAATTTTCGGAGTAAGTATTCTTCGAGAAGAAACATGAAGTATAAGAAATAAGAAGTACCGATTCTTGAGTACGTATTTTCGTAAGAGGTATGAAGTACTGGAAGTAAGAGGTATATCGATTATTTAAGAACTATACTTCGCATAAGAAGTATGAAGTAAACCGATTAGAAGTATGAATTATACATCCAATTATATTTATGAAGCATGACCAATAAGAAGTATGAAGTATACCCAATAACAAGTATGAAATATGACCATACCCAATTAGAAGTATGAAGTATCCACAATAAGAGTACCACTTGTTAGAGCATTGCTCGGTTGAACCCACCAAGCGTTGGTATGTCAAGGTTGGTTGTCATATTTTAGTATCAAAACTCATAAGTCGCTTGATTAGATTACTAGAGTCGACTTCATTAGGTTAGACTAGGAAGTCTAAAAATGTTAAGACATACAACTATTACTTTGAAGATTCCAAAGACGTATTGACATCGACGATAAAATCATCCTGATTTTCAAGTCATTCCTGATTGAAAACATAACATGCGAAGTTATATATATGAAATTCTAGTATAATAGACTTGATCATTATATTGTGATCAAAGTGTCAAGGAACAATATATATCAATAGTGATAAGAGCTTTGTATTGGTATATTGAGCTACGAAGTATAATGCTTATCTTTTGAACTTCCTAATTGCGACATCAACATAATCTTTGTAACTCATTACTAGATTGTGTAGTGAACATAGGTTTGATGTCATATCTAGAAATCTATGTTTAATTACATGAGTTTAAGTAAGTATACGTACGAACTTATTTCTTATTCGAGAGGAAATCAAAGGATTGGTGGTCCGATTTTCATTGAAGATCTTAAGGTTGGACCAATCCTAACCTACATAGGGAATCAAGGTAGAACCGGTCCTAGCTTATGTTGGGAGTTAAGGTAAAACCAATATCTACCTATATTTGGGGTCAAGGTAGAACCAATCTTAACTTTCTTTAGGAGTGATGGTAAAACCTGTTCCCAATAGGCAAAACCAATTTCTCTAAGTCATGTACACTTTAGGGTTTGTGTGATTTGAAAATTCTGTTTGAAAAATAAGAAAGTTCAAGATATTGACATAGTGAGTAATTTGAACATGTCCTGAAACCTTATTTCTTATTGTTCAAAGATATTCCTTGATACTCAAGTTGAGATCCCAAACCGAAATAGTAGAGAATCTTTTTGAGATTTTATAAATTAATACGAATTGTTTTACCAGCAATCAAAATGTATCCCTAGAAAGATATATTAGTTAAGTGCTTGTTAATATTAAGTTGTCCATGAAAATTTCGGTTATAAAGTTGGATATTGGTTGGAATTTATAAAACCAAAATTAGGTGCTTTATTGCATGAATATCTTCGGTTATGGAAATTCCTTGGTGTCCAAACTACCTTGGTCTATAAATAGTGAAGTTTGTTCTTCTCACAAATTTATCTTGAGCTAGGAAAACTTCATCTTTGTGGTTTCTGGTGTAGCCTACTAAAAGTATTCTCGTATACTATCTTGGAGAGGAGAGTAACCTAATTAGGAGAAATATCTTATATCCGCTAGTTTAAAGACTTTTTTGGGATCAAGAAGCATATACTAGTACCGTTAGTGAGAAACTATAATTGCATTGTTATTTTAGTTTTCGATTATACATTTGATTGACTAACAGTTGTTAATACTCTTGATTGCACCTAATTTTATTATTCTCGAGAGCCTTATCTTCTGACATAAGGTCACTCAAACTAGATCAATAGATTAACGTTGACTTGTGATCATCCATTGTTAACAGACTCCCTTCTGTGCGTGATCGATCATAAGTCAGGAATCAAGTTTGTTATTGTGCAGGTACAAAAGATTATTGAAGATTGAAGACAAGAAGATTTTTTTATTGGTTTTGTATCTTCGTGATTTTCTTCGTGCACAAACTTGATCGGAAGGGATCCGACTAGATCCAGCTTATCTTTCGATAGACTTATTATCGACTGATCGTATTTATATCGACAAGCTATTATTTAGTTGTACTCTTCAGTATCCAAATTTGGTAGTTCTGTTTGACTCGATCTGGTTAACTTGTTTGATCCAGATCTTGGAAGATCTGATGAAGATTTCGTCGTCAAAGAAATCATCGGTGAAGATTCATGGTAAATAGATTTATTTTGAGGTGGATAAAGTTAGAAGAGAATGTAAGAAATTAAATATGGGGTAAAAAGGAAGGGAATTCCCGAAATAAATAGTTTTCTCTCAAGGAAGTTGAAGAGTCATGCGGTTACGAGAAAGAAAACTGATGAAAAGTTATTGGATTCTCAATAAAAGATACATCCCTAAAAGGAAAGTAGAAATTGACATTTAGTCCCAAAGTTGTTGGGCTTTGGACGCTCTAGTCCTCCCCTCTCAAGCCTAGTACTAGGAAGGCCTAATTCACACAATTCAAAACGAGTTAGTCCTTTCATCAACGATTTAGTCCAAAATAAATTTTTTTTGTGACAAAAATACCCATCAATATTTCTTCTTCACAATCGGTGTCTTTCCTGATTTCATATTTCGGAAGAGCTCTCCATCTACTCCGTCAAAGACGACATTATAAGATTTTGACAACATTTCAGCTCGATTCGATTCATGATCAAGTTTAGATCATTTTAGGCGTCTTTACCTTTCCCCTTTCTCTCAACCCCGAAGAATCTCTGGAAGAAGATCTCAAAACAACCAGATCTGGTAAATTTAATCTTAATCTTAACTTAAATTCATAAAATTTACGCCAGCAGTTTGTTTGATCTTATATCCAAAGGTTCATTTTCCTTAAACGGAGTTTTGATTGAGGAGAAAACAGAGGAGAAAACGAGAAGGAACTGTCCTTTAATTTCTGTAAATCTGATCTCATCTGTGATTATTTATTTATTTGGATGGATTTAGGTTTTTGCTTTTTTTTTGTTGATTTCTTATAGATTTCATATTAAATGATGCGTTTTAGCTTTTGTGAGTATTGCTAAAGTGTATCTCATTTTAAAAATTGAGAAGGAGCAACATTGTAGGGATTTGGAGAATTTTAGAAAAGGAACAGTGTTGTATAGATTCAAAGACCTAAATGAATAGGGTATCTATGAACATTAAACCTTAAGTCTAAAAAAGAAGCCAAAAAACACTTAGCTTCAACTCAGTTGTCTATGGCTAATAATCTCCTCGTATTGACATGGTGATAGTAGGTTAATTAATTATTAATGTTTGCCTGAGACCGGTCAAAGACTCTTTTTTGGGGTTCATTGGACTAGACTTATGTGTTTATGTCAACTACCATGAGTAATGTGGTAGATTTTGCAACTTAATGCACTGTTTGTCCACAAATTGTGAGTTTATTGGTATGTTTTTGGTGGCGTATGTCTTAGAATGTTTTATTGTTTTAAGGTGCACCAATGTGTTTTCTTGCAGTGCATGGTTTGCACAGTTGCAGATTTATCTTGACACGACTTCTTGGCAGTCAGGTTACCATCCTTCTATAAGTGTACATATTGGTGTACCTGTAATAAAAGTGTACATATTGGTGAACCTGTAATATAGTGATTTAGAGGAGGATTTGAAGTGGTTTCAGCTGAGAAAAGCAAAGAAAGTTGTAGCTTGAGCCTTTGGTATGATTGGGTTCGAATTTGTGCTGGATTTGCACTGAAGAATCGGCACTGGGCAGATGTTTGACGTTCTCCGCAAGATGAGGTTAATATCTTTCTTCTTCTTTAGACTTTTGTTTTGTCTCAAGTGTAATGTTCCATGGATGCATTTCTAACAATTTTAAAACTAAATTGTCACACTGTATACTAATATCTGCAAATTTAATGGGTCTCTGTCCCACCTTATCTGCATATAGCAGTTAGGACCTTGATCATTAAAAATTATAATATCATCCAGTTGTAATGCTCTACAGTTTTACTTTGTACTTTCTAAAATAGTGCTATCTCGTCTGGTTTTTTAATGTGTATTTAAATATTGGTAGTTCATAGCATAAGTTTGTTATCTGATCCTTTATATTAAATGTTGTACCAATTTTGGATTATGGCGAATGGTCAAATTAATTTTGGCTTCTTATTTCTGATTTTGCTTATATGTTGTTTGGAATTTCCTTCTTTGTGAACGACTCACCTCTTGCGTATGAAATACTATGGCAGCTTTGAAAAGACCTGAAACTAAATAATTTGTGGTATATATTCATTAATTTTGTCGATCGTAGGCCATGGTGTTGCCTTATGGAGACATAAAAGCAGTACATACTAGGCATTTGCATTGGGTGAAACAAATGTTTACATTGGACTTGTCAATCCTGATCTCGTCCTGTAGTAGTTGTTCATGCATTTCATAAGTATGGACACATAAATTAGGATTTGTATATGCAGTCTTTACCAATGATTATTGAGATGTATAGATATTTATGTACTAACTTGAAACAAGGATGTATGATTAGATTATTTTCCTATATATACCATAGTGTTTAATTTTGTTAAAGCCATCAAATATATTTCACTCTCTTTTCTTTCCATTCATTCACTTAATAGTAGTGATGCAACTGAGATATTCATATCCTTATCTTTCCCTTCCTATTATCACAAGTTTCTTGTCAACTATGTCTTGGTATCAAGATCCTCAGATTTTCATATATAATGCTTATAATACAGCATTGCATGGTTTTAACGTATACAAGTGTAAGAAAGAACCTAGTGGCACTGTTCATGTATTAGATTTACAATGTATCTCTTCGGGCGTTCCAAAAGGAAGCTGTATTATCTCAGTAATTTTTTTTACTCGTTCTGGTTCAAAGACACGGAGGATTGTGAACTGCCAAGGATTGACCATCATATGGGAAAAAATACTTGTAATGGAGTCGTTTATTCCTAATAATTGTATTGTGAACTTAATGTGTACATAATTGTACACATGTTGATTTTTGGTGTGCACCTAGTTTTACACCTTGGTATTGTTATTGTGCATATAGTTGTACACCTGTTAATGGCTAATGCGCGTAGTCTCTTACTATTGAGTTTAGAATTCTGTTTTTTAACCAGAAAATGCATGGTTAGGTAAATAAAAGAAAGGCCATTGAAGAATTGCTATTGTTAATACAGAGGGCTAAGGAGCTTGAATATTTACAATATGCAGATTATCAACTCTTTTTTTTAGATGAGTTTTTTGTCCATATTAGTTTTTTTTCTATCTGGTTAATTTGCTGATTCTACTCTTGATTTTTGATATAAATAGGAAACTTCTTTTCGATGCAAGATAATATTTATGAGATATGACCTTTTTGTCGACCTCTGTCCATCAAATTCTATACCATATACTCTTCCAAGCATCCTTGGAATCTATTCACGACTCTCTTGCCGAAGAGTTCGTCAAAATGACAGCAAAGGTTAGTACATGCACATTTCGAATTTAGACATGCTTCCCCTTGTGATATCATCTAAAAATATACTCTCTGATGATGTGCAGGTTGAAAAGTTGAAATCAGAGGGTGCTATTCTAACTGGTTTAAGAACGGAGCTTGGGTCCCTTAAACGAAGACACTTTGCAGCACTTGAGCTAATTGGTGAGCGCGATGAAGAGGCAATATACTCAATTTTTTCCTCAAAAATATCTACTCCCAACTAAATCATTGTTCATATTTCAAAACATAGTACATATGATCTGAGTATCCAGGGGACTAGTGGTATGATTTCTTACAATTTTTTTTATAGATAACAATATCGGCAGTAACAAAACGAGTTGCATCTCACAATAATAAAGTTTGCAAGGTAAATTCTTCACATGTAGCCTCTCTAACCACTTATTCATTTCCTTGTAAAATCTGTGAAGATTATCAGTTAGAACCTTTGTGCACTGTCCATTGGTTTTATTATACCACATGTCTATTTCTTTTATTATACCGGTGTACTTATTTGTGCACCAATTATACCCAGTGTACTTTTAAGTACACCAGTTCATGCATGAACCTGAAACTATCAAACTAGTATTTGCATTTAGACTTGTCTATACAGAACAAATGTAGATTTCTTTCTGTCTCGAGGAATCACCACACTGATCCAGGTAATACATTTTAAGATGACTAGTTCAAGAATTTGTTTACTAATTCTTAGAATTTAATAAAATTATTGGGTGCGGTGAAGTATTTTCGTACTTCCCTAGATGGATAATCATTATATTTTTCTTTCATTTCCCGTATATTTTCAGCAGGTGGTCACTCAGGTCGAGAGACGAAGCCGCGGTTTGTCAGTTAAATCTTCCGTAGAGCATTTTGATTCTACTTCGAACAAATATATTAGAAAAAGCTGCGGGGTTCTTAGAAACAGAAAAGAAGCTACTTCGGTAAAAATATTAGAGAAAGGTACAAATACCATGGCATGACATCCCATGATCATTGTTTCTTTCTTATCCCTTTTTAATCATCTGATTGTTTGTTGTTCTTTCACATCAATGTAATTTTTCTAACGATTATGCTTAATCCTAAAAATAAGAATTGACTGGTGTATTTTCTTGTACACCATTTACATGGGTGCAAATAAAAGTGAAATGTTTTTTTTTTTTTTTTTTTGTGTGTGCTTGTTATAGCAGGTGCATATGCTTGTACACCAGTTATATGCAGTGCATTTTTATGTGCATTGTTTATTCTTTTTGTATTACAGGGTAATGTATAGGGTTCCGGGATCTCTATCATGGTTGGTTTGTGCATAATTTTGGATCCAAAACTAATTTGAGAAATTGGACACATATTAAGTTCATTTCCAAGTAATGTTTTTCTCGCTTCGATGTTTTGTTTATGGTTTCTTAGGAGCATGGGATTCATTTTCTTGTACACCAGTTGATGTACATTTTTGCTATTGAATTGTTAATTTACACAAAGTTGTACATATGTTGATTTTTTAATGTGTACATAATTGTAAACATATGTGTACATAGTTGTACACCTGTTTTCTTAATGTGTACATAAGTACACATGTTAATTTTCAGTGCGCACATAGTTGTACATCTCATGATGCATTCTTTTGAAGCGTCATTTGTTAGTTATATAACTCAAGAATTTAACCGGTACGCGCCACTATACGGAAGTTGACTGCCATTAGATTCCTGAATATGCATTTGTACAATAGGCATATGAATCATTCAGTTTCTTATGTGTGTTTTTGTATTAATCGGAATGCAGACATCAAGGCCATAGTACAATCAAATCCTTGTGAAGATGCCTGGGGTTGTGACTTCTGGGAAAATAAGGTAAAAATATCCTTATTAAACAACTTTTCATTTATGTGCAGATATATGACATTTTACATGTTTATATTGATATGTTGTTGAATTTTAACCAACCAGACATCGGTCTCCTCCAATATTTGAATGAGGTCTTACCTTTTTGTTCATGCCATAACTTTTTCAGTATTGTATAAAGTTTCAACTAGTTATTAAATTTGACCAAGGAGTGGAAGTTGTAGTTTAAGTTGCATAACCAACCTCTAACTATGTCTAATGTATAATAGTACTCTTAGTCAAGGACTTTAAACTCAAAATTAGTTGTCTACTGGTAAAGATTTGAGACATTTTAATAAAATTACATTTGTACATATTGGTACACCTATAATATGAGTATACATGTGACAGAAATTACATGTGTACATAGTAGCCCACTCTAGGCCTTTTAATTAAATTTTAGTTAACAATCTTTTTTCATTTTTTGGATGTCGAATCAGTGATGCTATGAGTCACTGATTGTTGGTTTACAAAAATTATAGGGTTTACAATCTGGTGCACTTGTGAAAAAAATGACTCCGTAAACTTATTCTTGCATAAGTAACTAGGGTGTACAAATTGCTGCACATTGGAAACAAATTGGTTTGATAAGCATATGCTTGTGTTTCCAATTTGTGCACATTTGTTTTTGAATTATTACTGTGCACGTAATTGACATCTTATACGGATTTTAGCATTATGATCTGTGTTAATTTGAGGCTTTTTATTCTTATTGGGAGATTCTCTATATTTTGATTTAGGTAGTGGTCTAAATAAGATATTAGTGGTCATTTATTTAGGTTAAATCTCTTGTTGTTCATATTATAGGTTAATCCCTTCTTTTTGATTTTTTTTTTGCTTTGTTTCTTATATGGTTGTTGGTGAAAGGTTAATCCCTTCTTTTTCAACCTGCGATTTCTTATGTTTTATCGTTTTATCCTCGATACAGGTTGACTGCTAAACCAACCTCTGTAAATCCGACTATTATCTAACTAGAGCTTGGCGTGATTGATGTTTGTGTCGGTCTGTATAGACTAGAGTGGCAATCTGACTATCATTGATATTGGATTTTCTGGATTTTTGCAGATGTGTACATAAATCTACATCAGTGTAAATTAAAAAAAATAATAAATTATATAGTCATATGGGTACTCTTTTTGTAGCTATCGGAAAGAGCTTTCCGAATATATAAAGTTTGTGAATTTTGGACAAACGGTTCGAAAGATAAATTGGCTTTAATTTTTTTTAATATTATTTAAAACTGCTGACATCATCATGAGTCACTTTGGACTAAATTGCAAATATTTGGACTAAATTGTAAACCAAGAAGGTTATTTATGTATTTTCGGTAAAACAAATACTAATTTATACCTACTTGAATGGGTTAGGACTAACTAGTATATTTGGATGGGATTTTGGACTAACTAGTATATTTGGATGGGATTTTGGACTATACCGTATTTTTCTCAAAAGGAAAAAGCTAAGGTGAATGGTCACAAGGAAAAACTGAACAGTTGCAACTCTTTACATGCCACGTACATATCCACTTTTTTCACCTATGGACATGAATGTGCTCGAGGAATGGATGGCGCGTCCTCTTTTGATCCATCAACAAGGGATTTGAAGAATACACATGTCATTAATTAAGACGTTAGTTACTTTAACTGCTTAAACCAATTTAATGGTTCATGAACCACCAATAGGGAAAATGCCATTTCTCTCTCAGTCACCTTTTGACAGGGGACTTATGAAGGAACAAGTCCGGGAAGTGTTGTCATACCAAAGACGAAAGTCCAAAAGCTGCCGAATAAAGAAGTTCGCTTACCCTAGCCTCCGACTAGAGGACTTAATAACCGATAGATAATAAAAGGTGTCACCAAGAACGCATCCTACACTAGGTTTATTAGTTCAGAAGCCGCTAAAGAGCATACATTCATTAGTCTCCGACTATGGGACTTGGCACTAAAGGAAACAAGGTGCCTGAGATAAAAGACTCATATCGATAATGGTTGTTGACAAGGTTGAACGCCTTACCAAACATATAGGAGACTTAATTTAGATATCCAAAAATCACCAAGGACATAAACCCACCATACATGGTGTAGTCGGCGGCTTGCACATGCTAGTTGATGTGGTCATTAGGATTGGATGGTTGTACCGGCCTATAATGCCTAACCTAAGGATTACATAGAAGCATGCTTCAGGTTCACTTAGTAACAATTGGTTTGAATGGCCAGGCAGCTTGACAAAGACCGCTGGATTAACTACGTATGTGAACGAGAGTAGTTAAGGGGATACCAATGCGTGTAGTAAGTGCAACAAATTAGTGATCTTAATTTCGCCCAATTAAGAAGTAATTTAATGGAAGTAAAGTTCGTTCCCACAAAGAGCAAGGAATTTTATTTGTTTAAAGTGTCACAAAAAAAAGGATTTGTTTTAGTTTTCTAAACAAAGTGAATAAAAAAACAATTAAAGTTGAGTTGTAAGCAATAAAGATGGATATGATCGAGGAATCTTTCTTTGTTACCATACATTCATTATTCATCTGTTTGTTGTTAATCACAAATTATCACCAACTGTATAATAGCAAATACACTTAGATATCCCCGAAATTCCTTATATCACTGGATAACATGTATGCTTAGTTACCAGATCCTATCCGTCTGAACCACCATGAAGACACTCTCAAGATGTAATTTAGTCGAATGCTTTAGGGTTTGTGAATTTAAGTTTCATCATAATAGTTAAACTAGTACGCTCGGTTCACTTTGCAACATTGTTTTTTCACGCGATTGATCCATAAAATCCTTCTACAGGGTCTCACTTTTTCTACATGTGTAATACATTTTTAAAAAGTTATGGATATCCTAACTCTTATTATCATTAAATTAATTAGAAAATCAATTTAGTTAGTCACATAAACAATTTATCAATCAAGCGAGTAAAAATAAACAATAATCATGTGAAAAACTTTAAAATAGATTCATATAAAAAATCAAATCATGTATAAAATTTAGAATTCATATTCAATAACGTAGGTGCTTAGCTACTCATGGATGTAATAACACCCATGATATACATATAGAAGATTAGAAAAGAAATCGTTACTATAATGGAACCGCTCCGAAACCCTAGCTTTTTCTTCTTGTGATTCATTCCCCTCCCCAAAGCATACAAAATAATATTAAAGATGTCTTTTTAATGTCTTCGGGGTCTCATTATATAATACTCATTCAATCTATGGCATATATAATGCTTCTGGGACCGGGTTTTCCTTGACTTAGAGCGTCCACAGTGGGAGAGTAAACCCAAATATTTGGTCTTTTGAACAGACGTAGTGGAACGTACTATCGATCAAATTTTGATCAACGACTAAAACCCAGAGTATATTTGGTCTGGGACCAAGACTAAACCCAGATATAGTCGAGCGTTGATATACTTCACGCCCCACCACCAGGCGGACATATAGTGCACGTCCCACATCAGGCGTTGGTATAGTCTACGCCCCACACCAGGCGTTGGTATAGTTTACGCTCCACATGGGGCGTACGTAAAGTCTACGCCCCATTTTTTTTTTTTAATTATTTTGTATGGGGCGGGCATTATACCCCCGCCCCATTCTTTGTTTTCAAAATCATTTTAGTGGGGCGGGCTTTATACCTCCGCCCCACTTCTTTCATTTTTTTTTTTTTTAGTGCACGTCCCAATCAGGCGTTGGTATAGTCTACGCCCCCCACCAGGCGAACGTATAATGTACGTCTGACCAAATTTAGTCTTTCCACTGTAGCGTCACACACCATACTAAACCCAAAATTTAATCTTTTTTTCCCTTTTTGGTCTTTGCTTATACTCGCACCACTGCAGTTGCTCTTAGAAGTCCAAATTCGTGAAAAACTCTTTACTTACAGCCAAGAATTATTTTCAAGACCCATCTTTAATTAAATATGAGTTTTAATATGATTTTTCCAGGTCACTTACGTCTTGATAGAGTGGGAAACTTCGTGGCCATAAGTGCTTTTGGATTTCGTTTACTTCATCCACCATTTTGTCCATAACTCCGTCATCCGACACGTCCGATTGACCTTATTATTATTGAGTTGACTTCGTCTCTTCGTCGGCAACTAGATGACGACTTCCAATTCTTCGTATCACTTCACTTCATTATATGCTAGGTTTGATGGCCTAGTTCCAACCGTAAGCAAGTCTGGAATTCTTATTTCAATGCTTCATCTTGTCTATGTATGGGTTGAGAAATAGTTCCTAGCCGTAAATATAGCTCTGACACTTCTTCTGCATACTTGAATTTTTCTATGACTAGTTGAGATGATTTCCCAGCCATAAATCTGAAAGAATTCTCGTTAACTTCCGAGTTCCGCGACTAGCTTTCAATTAGGTCTTAGTCGTAGGTAGATATGAAACCTTTTTTACGACTTGTTCTACAAATAACTCTTGAAACTCTCTTAGTAGTAGGTACTTGTGTATTTTCACTCCAAAAATGTATTTTCCAGATCTAACTTCTCTTTCTCGTGTAGGTATGGATTCTTTTCTCTTTTTGCTTTTTTTCAATACCATTTTTATTGATTACATATGATTCACCTAACAACATAAATAATGTAGAGAACAAGAGTAATAACAAGTAATTTGCAAAAGTTATAGCTAAAACGAGTATGTAATTAACACTGAAAAAATATAAATTAAGCACCTAACAAATAGACAAGCTAATTCCTGACAAGCTGACGGATCATTTTGTGGGAAACCGTGTACTATTTTTTGGAGCAATCCTACATACCTACCTATTTTGAGACTATTACGCATAGAAAAAAGTATGCGAGATCGCACGAGGTTTTGCATCCAATCAAGTTGTCACGAATCATATTAGTTTTGATGTGGTCAATGGAATCCCTTAAGATACCAAGAATCATCCGACCAACAGCGGTGCATCCGCCAAGGCATCATGGATCGTCTGAGAAGTAACCATGCAATCCATCAAGTTGTCACGAATCACCTCAGCAATTAGGGGTGTGCAATGGACGGACGGATGCGGAGTAGGTGTCACCCGCGTCTTCATCAAAGTTGTCGATTTGGAAAATCCAACGTGTCCGGAACAATCACCCTCGGATTTAACATCCGCGGATCAACGGTTTATACGGACCGGATGCAGATTAACCGTGGATTTGGTCAAAAAAAAAAGTAAAACAAAACCTAATTCTACAGAATACCCTAATCTAATCAAGTAATCAACAATCGTCTCGCTCTACGTTCAAGATTGATTTGAGTGAGGAACAAAAATACAGGTTCTACGTAGGCTAGCGTGTATGGATTACAAGTAGAAGTCAAAATAACTAGAAGACGAAACTAAAAAATGTAGAGCAGAGCTAGACGGAGATGAATTTTCATTTAAATAAGAGGATCGAGATCCTCAAATAAAGAAGAGAGAAAAATCATGTTCGTGTGATATATAACCTGACTTGATTGGGGTACCCAAATTAATTGGGGTATATCTAATGAGACAAAATCCAAGACATTTTGAAGTAAAAGAAGCCACCCCTTAACCTTTTATTTTTTAAATGGCTAATATGCCCTTGTTTAATTAACACTAAAACAATCTGATTAGGTTAATTAATTCCGTTTAGTTAGATTAAAATTATGAATTCAAGTTATGAAATTTTGTTTTTGATTGAACTTTTGTGGGAATGATTTTTGATGAACATTTTTTTTGTTGAGAATATCTCTTGTAACGAAAATGAAGCACATAACCGAAACACTTCTAAAAAGGGGATTGCAAATCTGTTGTATGAAATCATACTCAAAATCAAAGAAGAAATCCACACTTTCAATTCCGAAAGTATGAAAGGTCGGCAAGGTCGACTTATGAAGATCATGCCGACCATTTTAGGCCGGCAAGGTCGGCGAATGAAGACAATGCCGACTTATTATGGCCGAAAAGGTATACGAATGAAGAAGGTGTCGGTTGTAATATTTTTTGACACACAGGAGACTGTTATAAATGCGTATGTAGTCGGCATGGTATTGATTTATTACCTTGTCGGCTTTTTTTAGTCGACATTTATTAACTTTCTTACCTCGCCGGCTAGAATTTAGCCGACACTGTAATAATTTTATAACCTTGCCAACTTTGGTTATCCCAAAAAAAAAAATGAATTCTAATAGATCCAATTCACTTTATTCATGCAATTTTGGTTACTACATTGATTGAAACATAAAATACAACTCCTTGTCGACGGAAAAACGAAGGCACTTAGCATGTGCATGAAGCCTTTGAACCCCTGGGCGACCCTAGTGGACGAGTTATAGTCTCGTGAGGGTTTACATAGAGATCTACCCACAAAACCTATACAAAAACTTCTAAAGCCATCAATCTTCCTCCTCCGAAGACGATACAACATCCAAGTAGTCCGGGTTATCCTCCAGGATTCTTTCTTCCAAGAAGTGATAGCTTGCATCGAACGCGAATGCTTCCACCTTTTCCTCCAAGTAGCGCGCTTTCACGACTTCATTATACAAAAACACAAAAACAAACTTACATTTGTTAGTGGTGTTTCATTGGAAGATAAAACAACATGGGTTGCGTAAAAAAAACCACAAAATTACTTACAAATTGTGCAATGGATAAGGTGAAGGGGCTAGTGTTAAAAATCCGAGATTGGAGAGCTAAAAAAGCAAGTATCGCCTTTTCGATGACTAGGTGCCTCTCATGGACTTGTTGAGCACTTCTTGCATTAGGATTCCCAAAATCTTGGCTAAATTTGTTGTGTACCCTTGCCCAAAAGGTTGTGGAATCCACCCTTTCGGAGGATTGACGTCTAAGTCGTTTTTTCGCATACCAAGCTTTGGTGATTGCCAAATCTTCATTAGAATCAAATGAAGCCATTATTATATGTAGAGAGCTATTGGGTGAGTTTGATGGAGTGTATGATGATATGAGATTTGGAGAGTATATGCAAATAGTTGTGTGTTGTTTTGTGGAGATAAATAGTGTATTTATAAGATGGTGTCCAAATTTGGACGCTATAGCATATAAGTACAAGTCAATCAATGCAATTTTACTTGCAAAAATTAGAAATTTGAATCCGCCGGCACGGTTTTTATTTCCCCAGTATGCCGATTAAGTTCGGCCGGCAGGGTCGAAATTTTGTTACCATGCCGACGAAATGATGATTTTAGGCATCAGGAGACAATTTTCTTCTTGTAACCACCGGAAATATATTTGGTCATTTGCATGCCGGCTATAATAAGGCCTACAGGGTAGGAAATTTATAACCATGCAGACTTTGATGATTTTAGGCATCAGGAGAAAATGCAATTTTCTGTTTAACCGCCAGAACGGTATTTGTTCACTACCGTGCCGACCATGATGTGATCAGCAAGGAAAAAAATTTATAACCATGCCGACCTTTGATGATTTTAGGCATCAGGAGAACATGCAATTTTCTTTTTAACCGTCGAAAAGGTATTTGGTTACTAGCGTGCTGGCCATGATGTGGTCGGCAAAGAACATAATTTATAACCATGCCGACCTTTGATGATTTTAGACATCAGGAGAAGGTATTTGCTGCAACACATATCCGTCATGGTCTATAATATAATACCCCGTCGTCTTTGGAACAGCTATCTAGGTTTTGATCTGATTACCCTGTCGACCCTAGTATGCAAATAATTTCTGGTGTCAGGGCCGGCAGTCTGACAGTTCAAAACCTTGTTGGCCCTGATGTGGTCGGCACTGTAACTTAAAAAAGCATGCTGGCATAAGTATTGAAACTTTACATAGCTAAACAAACCATTCATTTAACAACTAGAAATCCAACACTTTTTGTCCAAAATACGAAAACATGTCTCATAAACCTTAAAAAAACATTTGTCTAACCATTAACTTAAACGTTTGTCCACCACAACATAAAGAAGGAAAACATTCATTCACCACCACGACCCCGACCCCGTTTAGGAACACTACCACTACTACTACCTTCACCACCACGACCGCTACGAGTCCTCTTTTTGTCATCATTCATCTTAGCTTGTGCTTCCCTCCTGGATTTTTCTTCCCTTACTTCAGCATCAGCTTGCTTGAACATTTCATAGGCATCCTCATTGTCAACATTGCAAGCATAGTCAATGTGCTTGCTTTGCTCTTCAATCGACAAAGGCTCTCCTCTGTCTTTCGTGCAACACAACACCTTCACAAAGGTCTTCAACTGCTCCTTCTATTTTCAATTAAACAACAAACAATTAATATAATGATTCGATGATGTAATCTTAAAACAGTACGAGCAACTCTAAAATACTTACAAAGAACTTAAAACTTGTTTCTGGGTCTTTCGATGCCATCTTCTTCTTACGAGCCAAATCTTCAGCAGTCGGTTCCCTAATCACAGTAGGACGATCCCAACCCAAGTACCACGTCATGTATATCTCACTAGCTTCATGACGGGTGGTCACCTCGTCCAAAAGACTCACATCGATTTTACGCCCACGTCTATCGTCCCAATGTTCTTGAGTTGGTGTTGGATCGTAAGAGACATTAATAGTTTTTTGGGACGTGGTGCATTCAGCCCTGTTCACAGTAAAGAACGGCTTTTATTCACCGAAATGAGGTTCTTCTTGGACGTAACCCAATTGTCGCATTACTCGATGTGGATCGTACATTGAATATCCACCGAAGCACAACATCAAGGGGTCCATAGTATAATGCAACTTCATCTCTCCTTTGGATTAAACCTTGAGTTCTAGCATCTCGATACGGATCAAATATCACCTCCTCCGAAGTCAATTTGTCGATGGCGATTCGGAGTTTGATAAGATTTTGCGGCATGTCCTTATCCTGACCACCCTTAAAATTGTACCTTTGCCATCTTGGCTTATCAACCGCAACATTCACATCCACTTTGATGTAGGAGTTTCCTTTGAACAAGGAAGTGAAGTGCTCATATATACAAACCTATGCAAAAAAAAGATTTAGTAAGAATCTTATCTTACGAGAATTTTGCAAATATAAATGATTTAGACAATAAAATTACCTGGAAGAGACATGTGTTTCCGTTAACTTGCGCAGTGAGTTCCCTAGAACACTTTGACAACTCATTGTTCAAGAAGGCGACCATCGCAGTACCCCAAGAATACTCATGCATCTTATCTAAGGGATCCAATAGTTGCAAATAACTGGCGTCGACCGAGTTTCCGGAACTGTTGGGGAAGATACATTTGCCCAGGACGTATAGCAAATAACCTGACTCGGTAGCATTGATTCGCACCGGGTTCACCCTTCCTTCCTTATCAAAGATTTTCTTGGTATCAAATAATGTGTCCCTCAACTTCTTGCTTAGACGACCATCCTTCTTCTCAAGTATATACTCCATCTCAATCTGATTCCAACCGAACAATTTCTGGCTCAATTTGTAAATATCCTTGAAAGAAAAATCATCATCGAAGCCCTCACTG
The DNA here is from genome assembly GCF_003573695.1 of Papaver somniferum. Lineage (NCBI taxonomy): Eukaryota > Viridiplantae > Streptophyta > Magnoliopsida > Ranunculales > Papaveraceae > Papaver > Papaver somniferum. Next base: position 222,398,930 of record NC_039358.1, read on the forward strand.
ACTGCTTTTCCCTCAACTTCGAGGCCTAGAATTTGATGAGCATCATCGGGAGTTATCGCCATCTCAAGGAATGAGAATAACATTGTATCAGTCTCTCCGTAGAACCTCTCACAGAATGCAGATACTGTAAATATATCATGCTCAATATTCGAACTCTCCACCGCAGGCAACAACCCAGAGTTCTTGACAATCACTTTCACCTCCTCACATTCATCCTCAAGATTCCAAGTCTTAGTCACTGATCATGAAGCTTGGCGCCTCATGAGACACACAGCATGCTTGTGATCCTAAATGCCAAAAAAACAAAATGAAAGGAAATACAAACACTTGATGTAAATTTAAGATAGATACACACTTGAATAAAAAACAAAGACGGATTGAGATTACTTACGATAGTATTATGGATCGTACATGCCCATGAGTCTTTGTATCCAAAAAGAACACTTCTACCATCTCTTGGGGTCCCCCTTCACCTATTCTCAGTGTAAGCATCAAGTGAGGGGGAGGCATGTGAGAATTAGCTGGTTTAGTGATCACCCTCTTCTTCTTCCCGGTTTCAGTTGAAGTTGAAGCTTCGGTTTGTTGATCAATAACTAGAGTTTGTTCTCCATCTCATTATTCTTCTTCTTCCACCGCCTCTTCAACAATTTCATCTTCGATATCCTTATCTTTATCTCCATTACCATCATCATCATCATCACCTCCTCCAACATTAGGCATTTCTTAATCACCATCATCATCATCATTGTTACCTCCTCCAGCAGCCGGAGTGCTTTCATCAACATCATCATCATCACCTCTTCTACCAGATGGAATTGATTGGTCTTCATCTGGAGTCTTGTATGAATCACTGGGTTCCGATGGTGGTTCAGAATCATTCGGTACACGGATCTTGAGCGTTCCCGGAAAACGTATGCCCCTCGATGTCTTGAAGTCAAGAGCTTTTCACCAACACGAGGAGATCTTGAAGGAGGACTAAGAGCTTTCAGAGCTTTCTTCTTTGCCTTTTGCAACCTGAACAAGAAAAATTAAGGAAAAAAAATTATAAGTCGGCAGGGTCGACAAATATAACCAACCCGGCGGAACAATGGCCGGCAGGGTGGACTAAAACATATATGCCGACTGAACTATAGCCGACAGGGTAGCATTCAAATAACCTGCCGACTTATAACAAATATGAACACATGAGATACAAAAATTTTCCACATTACAGGTCGACAATGTCCATTACCCAAACATTGCCTTCTAACAAACAGACGGCATGGTTTTATCCAAGTACCATTCCGGTTTTAAAATTCAAGGCATCAGGAACAAATGTTTTCAAAACAAGTTATAACATGCCGGCAGGGTAAAAAATTATAACATGACGTCTTCATTAAACAAAAACTGCCGCCGACAAGGTTGCAGGTTGAAAAACTTGCCGACCCTGTTGAAGCAGTTACAAATATTCAACAGCCGGCAAGATATTCAACCTAAGAGCTTGCCGTCCAAACCCTAACTATGAAAAGCCGGCAAGGTCGTTGGTGTGGTTTTAAAAGAACCTACAACTTAGACCTGCAAGTATACAGGGTCAGTTGTAGTGAGTGTGCAAGCACAGGTCAGTCCACAGGGACTTGGGTGTGTAAAATTGAAGTTGAAACTAAGCTAACTCTCTAACAGTGACAGTGAGCTAAGTGTAACAAGAGCAAGACAGAACTAAACAGTGACATTAAGTGACAGTAGCAGTGAGCCAAAAATAAGCAAAGGCAGTGAAGTGAGAGCTTTGATTTGTTGTATTGAACCACAACTAAACTGGCAGTGAGCTGCTGAGTTTTACACAGCAGTGTAAGGCAAAAGAAAGGAATGCAGGACAATGTGAAACTCAGGCTTCAAATTCATCACCAACCTCCACTAAGCATGCTCTGTGTACACTCCTCTTGTCCTTATGATAGACAAGGGTTTAGAATCATGTCTTCCCTATGTCTAAGGTGTTTCCCCACTAGAAAGACCTAACACAACTAAGGCATATCTCCTAAGTACTAATTTTCTAGCTAAAGCACAATTAGTCTAAAGATCAATGATAATCTGGTTTGATATAAGTTGTAGTTCCACCATCATAGTGTGAACCTAACTACAAGGTGTGCATGACATACTATGTGAGAGAAATATGATGCAGCACTAAGTTTGATCTTTCATGAGCATTATTAACATTCAAAAGAAGTGTCATCAGAATGCAATGCACAACAACAAGTTAGGGTTTCATTGAAACCTAAGCAAAATAACTAAAGCATAATGAACACAGTATTAACTGAATTTGACATTAACAGAGCTGAATTGAAATTGAAACAACACTAACAGTTGAGGTCATGGCTATTCCAGGCCTCTTGGTGGTACACTGGCTAGTCCAGGCATACCCTCCCAACACCCACACACACATTCTATTTATACCCCAAAATTAGGGTTCATACAATTTCCCCCAAATTCCAAAATTCCCAAAATTAGGGTTTATGTAAAATAAACTCACCAATCTTCTGATTTTGTTTTCTCCTCTACTAATTGACGACAACCCATGCCTTGTCTTGCTTCTGCGACTCCATCTCCTGCTCCAATTGTCCTTAATCGACTGTGAGGGGAAACCCTAAGTCTGCCTCTCTCAATTGTATCATCTAGGTATGAAGAAGCTATGATGGAGAAAGAGAGACTAGGGGGTTCAACTGATGGTTTGGTCTGCTGTCGTGGTCGGGTGAAGGTGGTGGTGGTGAAGCTCGAGAAGAAGAAACTGCAGGTGATGGGTTTCTGTCGGGGGAAGAAAACTGCAGAGAAAGAGAGAAGAAGTTCTCGATGGGAGGAAGAAGGGAATGTTTGGTTGGGAAGAAGATATTTATTGCTAGGGTGTGAGGCGGGGACATCGAATGTTGATGCACAACGAAGAGAAAGCGTTGGATGATCACATCTGGATTAACTCGAACGGCACGAAGGGAACAGGCGTGGAGCGACCGTTGGATGTGTGATACATCAAAACTGACGGCTTAAGATGGAGTTAGGTACTATGATGTTAGACAGGAACTTCAGAGTTTGATGCACGATGATGAAGCGACCGTGGGATGAAGTGATGGATCCAATCTGACGGCTGAAAATGGAAGCGATTTTGGGTATTGGGAATGGATTTGGGACTTGGGTATTCCAAGCTGGTATGCATTTAAAGATGTAGAAAATAAGAGCAAAAGAAAGCCTACATTGTTATACCGCAAGTGCACGGTGTCGGTTGTAGTTTGTGCAAGAACGGGTCGAATCCACAGGGACTAGGGTGTGTGATTGAAGATTTCCTAAGCTAATTCTCTAAGCTAAGCAGTGACAGTAAGTGACAGTGGCAGTGAGCCAAAGAAGCAAAGGCAATGAATAACAGTGAGCAATGAGCAGTGAGTTCTCTAAGTAAAACAGTGACAAAGAAGTAAAACACTAAGGTCTTGAATCCATCTTATACCTAGCTAGATAGTAGCAATTCTAGTTCATATTCTTGTCCCTAATGGAAAAAGGGGGAGGTTCATGCCTTCCTTAGTCCAGGGTATGCATTTGGGGGTGTGTAATGAGTTATTTAGCTAAATCACCCCTAGCATTGAGTGTCTGGTTAAGGCACACTCAATCACAGGTAATGTTGCTTACTAAATTCATCACTTGGTGGAAGGTTAATCCCCTAAGTTCTCTAATTCACCCCTAGCATTGAGTGTCTTCTTACAGCACACTCAATCACAGGTGCCTTTGATCACTAAGTTAACTAACTTCCCTAATTAAGTTAAACCTACAAGAGTATTAACTAAGACTTCACCACCTAACAGTGTAATAAGGTTTCATCTAAGACTTAGCATGAGTGTGTAGAACATACTTAACATGAAGATACAGATAAACATGGAATTAAACTAAACATGAGAATAAATTGAAACTGAACATGAACTTAAAATCGGTTTTACACAAAACACTAACAGTTGAGGGCACTGGCTAGTCCAGGCCTCATTGGTGGTGCTCTGGCTAACCCCGGCCTGAACTCAATGTTGTTACAGTTCTTCAATTTATACCCAAAAGAAAAATTAGGGTTACACAAAAAGTAGAAGCAGACAATTTTTTTGGGTTACTCAACTTACCCATGCCCTGAATTTGTCTCCTCTGTCGAACCCATCTCTCTTCTGCTATTGTCTGCTCGATCAACTCCTCGATTTGGGTCTCCTCTTCAACTGTGATGAAAACCTAGTTTCATCTCTCTCTTGATTGTAGCACCTAGGGTGTGTGGGTGCTAAGAACGAGAAAGAGAGGCAACTAGGGAATGGGTTTATGGGGTTTTTGGTGATGGACAGGGTATGGAGATGGTGGCGCAGAGGGTGAAGGGATGGAGTTGCAGACTGTTGTCGGGGGAAGAAGAAAGAAATTTGGGGAAGATAAGATCGATGGGAAGAAGGGAAAGGAGTGTTTGGGTGAAGGGTATAGGTTCCGATGCTAGGGTGTTAGGCGGGTGTATCAAAGGTTGATGCTCAGCGAAGCGAAAGCGTAGGATGAAAAGGTGATGGAATGATCCAACGACGCGATAGAAGCGACCGTTGGATGATGAGATACAACAAAACTGACGGCTTCAGATGGATTTAGGTACTAAAGTGTTTGACGGGAGCTTCGGAGTTTGATGCACAATGATGAGGCGACCGTTGGATGATGAGATGGATCCAATCTGACGGCTCTCATGGAAATGGGTATGGATAATGGAAATGGATTTGGGTAAGGGTTTTGGGCCTTGGGTATGCCAATCCCATATCTTCTTTAAGAACAATTCTTCCTCTTCAATCCCACTTCTCGTTGATCCGGCTCTTGCAAACATCATTCTTCGCTTCCTCCTAGCGAGAGTCTTTGCCGTTTCTTTGCTCTTTTTGCTCCGTGAGTTAACCAGGCTTTATTTAGTACCTAAAAATGCAAAATTAATTAATAAAAATATTTATTCTTGAAAACAATGAAAATACAGAATATGGGATAAAATGTAGAATTAATGCACAAAAGATGAGTTAAATGCCAAGAAAAATATATAGAAATATGCACTTTTTAGCACTCATCAAATACCCCCAAACCTGAATTTTACTTGTCCTCAAGTAAAACAAAACTAAGGAAATCCTACCTATACCACTGTCACTGGTCTCTCGAATGCATTTAGCGTATGCACTAAGCCTTTTAAACCACTAAGTGTCCCTAGTGGACGAGTGAAGTCTCGTGAAGGTTTGCTTAGAACGTACCTACAAATTTCTAGGTCAAAATATAAGCTCAGATTCCGTCAAATGTGACATGTGCAAGTCAGTTTAAGCTCACAACAAAATGGAGATGTCAATCTAGCTATCAAAGGCACAATCCTAGCACTGATAACAAATAAAGACATGTGATAAGAGTGTAAAGTGTATCTACACATGTGTAAAGAAAGATCGGATGTTATGACTACTAATCACCAAAAGATAGTTTCTCAGGCTAAGAACCAAGGTCGAAATCTAGCTAGCTGTCCGGACTTTACGAGAATTGTGAATGAGTTGGAGGTATTTCACAATTACTCGCGTTGTACATCAATGGCATACACCCTTCCTTGCTTATTACAATAAAACACAAAAGATGACTCTTATTTACATTGACTACTCTCTTTTATTTTTGGAACAAGAGAGGATGGAATTGAAAAATACTTGATTTTTTTTTCTGAATATATACATTTTTTTTTCTTTTTTTTTTTTTTGATAAGGAAACACTTTTGATACAAATACAAAAGGAAACAAAAAATTACATGACACTTTGCAAGAGGTAGCCCTTTTTGATGCACCCAGTTGAATTCGATGGTTGTCTTTCTTAATGTAACCTCCACCTTCTATCCCAACCAACCAAAGAACAAGCTAGTCAAGTTTCGTTCAGTATTCTAAAGTGATTGGCAACTAAAACTTCCGATAGAACACCTCAAGGATGAGGCTATACATGTATTGGTAGATCGTGCGCGTGCAAGTTTCTAATCACTATGTGAATTGTGCTAGAATCAGGGTGCCTAAATATCTAGACTAAGACTCCTAAAAATTACATATTTGCACAAGAGTCAACATTTCAAGGTAAATAAGCTCCATTTTTATGTTTTTTTCAATTTTTTATTTTTTATTTTCATTTTTTCATTTTTTTCAAAAAGAAGGAGTTCTTGTTTTCAGTTATGGCATATTATCAAAGTATCTACTTTTCACCCCCAAACTTAAACTAAACATTGTCCTCAATGTTTCAAAATATGAACAAAATTATAATACAACATATGAAGAGGATCATGTTGAGTAGAGAAAAAGGAAAGAGAATACCCGATTTCGGCGAAAGCAATATTAGAACTCCGTTATTCAAGGCAAGAATCCAACATATTTCAGCCGAGATCATATTGGATTAACAAAATATATACAAAAGGAACAAAAGGGTTTTAAGAAATTTTATCTACTGGATTATATACAAAAATTCACCATACACTAACAATCTAAAGAGTTGAGGATCAACCCAAAAGACAAAGTGTAGAGGTTTCAACAGCTTCACACAAATATAACAGAAAAGAAACGCAAGTGAAACTGTGAAACAAAATGAGCTACCCCCAAACCTGGATTTTTCAACGGACAAAATTTTGGAAACAAAATCTCGCAGTTTTGGGGGTTCATCATGTACAAGGTCTAACTCAAAGTGAACTGTGCTAGGGACGGGCAAACATGCTAATTCCAACTGTGGTTCCTCAAATGTATTATACTTAGAAGCAAAATAGTCCAAGAGGACTTGGGAAGCACACAGTTCCAAACCTAGATTAGGGACTCTCAGAAAAGTCGGTTTGACAATATGGGTACAAACCAAATCTAGGTTGGGTGGAAGGCCAACAGATTGTGACTTATGTAGGACGATAGGCACATCATTACTAATCACATCAACATCTCCTAAGTCTTCTACACGTGTCACAACATGCTCACAATCATCAAACAAATTGTCAAGATCACAATCAGAGTCATCAACATCATCAACAAATTTATTCTCATGCATCGAAAAATCAGGAGAAATATCACAATGTGACCTAGGTAGAGAATCAGACACATCAAATATATTTTCATGCATATTAGCATTAGTGTCTACAGAAGATTCAACTATTCCTATGTCATGCTCATCTTCGCAGAATAATTGTACGAATCCCATGTCAATATCAAAATCATATGAATTACAATGAGTATTAGAAAAAACAACATTCATGAAGGTCGAGGGCGAGAAGCCATATGTTATTGAACCAACAGGTTCCACAATATTTTCATGTTCTTCTAACATATCATCATAATCATCATAATCATCATCATGGTAGCATGCGTATTGGTCCTCATTAACAGTGGTGGTGTCATTAGTCGATTCATGTTCCTCTAAATTAGGTTCATATTCAACATCATTTACATGAATGGGACTAGACACTTCATTAGGGACAACATACATTTCCTCATGAATTTCCTCCTTTTGTAGGTGAAGCAAAATCTGATCTAAATATGCATGAATTCGTGATGTAGATCTATCAAAGTTTTGCTTACTGAGTCTTAAAGCTTCTGTGGTGGAGTCTAATTCATGGGAGTACAAAATTCTTCATGTTCAAATTGTGGTGAATGGTACATGCGTGCATGGTCATTAGGGTTTACAAAATATTGATCGCAACCCTCAAAGGATTGATTATGGTCCCAATGACTACCATTCTCACAATTTATGGGCATTTCATACCTTGGATTTTCTCTAGATTGCCTAAAATTATGCCAAATATGACAATTCTCAACAGGGTGGTCTAAACTACCACATGCGGGACATGCATAGATTTCAGGTTGCCTAAGAAAATTAGATGTGACAGATTCCTCATGTGATTGCATTTCTAAAGCTGCGATTCGAGCTTCTAATTGATCGATCAGTGATGATTGTGTGAGTGAGGCACTAGCAAAATGTTCATTTTCACGTTGTGGTGAATGATGCATGTGTGAATAGTTATTAGGGTTCATGTATTGAGGCTCGAGACTTTGAAAATGTCCATAATAATTCCTATAACTATTGACATCATGGTCTATGGGAGGTTCATAACGTGGAGTATGTCCATACGCAAGTTCTCTAAGGGATTTGTTGTATTCCCCAACTGTAGACCAAGATCTAGACATGATTTGGCTCAAAAGCTAAGTAACTATGTTACAAAGCCCAAAATTTGGTTTTTAATGGGTTTGGATTTTTGGGAAAAATTTGGTTTTTATGGGTAACATTTGGTTTTGTCGGGTTTGAAAAAGAAATTTGGTTTTTAATGGGTTTTAGAAAAGAAAATTTGGTTTCAAATGGGAGCAAAAATTTTGGTTTTGATGGGAGCAAATATGGTTTTAGTATTGGGAGCAAGCCCACATTGGTGGGAGAAATTGCTTTGCTAAGGGAAGGTGAACTAAGCCCACAATGTGTATGCAAACTGAAGCCCAATGTAGCTTTTGAAATAGCCTAACTGTTGTTTGTTTGGTCTGAGGCCCAGTTGGGCTTTTAAAAGTTCAGTTTTTCTAATTTAAAACTACAGGCCCAAATCAATCTAACACCACAAGCCCACAAGCAATTAAACAAACAAGCCCACAAGAAATTAATTACAAACCCAACAGAAAAATGGAAAAAATTATTACAAGCCCACAAATAAAAAATGGAAGCCCACAGGTTGGGTTCTCTTAATGGGTTTAGGCTTACTTGCTTAAGCACAGCCCAGTTGCTCAGTTTGGTTGCAAAAGCCCAGTTGGGCTTTGGATCATCCTAAGCTTTTGTCTTTGTTCAGGCCCAGTTGGGCTTGGCTCAACTTGTTAAGCTTGGCAGCAACTTCAGCAGGCCCAGTTGGGCTTGTGATTTTCTCCTCAGCAGCACAGTAGCACCAGCAACAGCAGGGCTACACAACACTCAGCAGCAGCAACATGCAACAGCACAGCAGCAGCAGCAACACAGAAGACAACAGCAGCACCAGAGGCTGGCTGTAGCAGCACCTGTTGTCTAGCTAAAGCACAATTAGTCTAAAGATCAATGATAATCTGGTTTGATATAAGTTGTAGTTCCACCATCATAGTGTGAACCTAACTACAAGGTGTGCATGACATACCATGTGAGAGCGATATGATGCAGCACTAAGTTTGATCTTTCATGAGCATTATTAACATTCAAAAGAAGTGTCATCAGAATGCAATGCACAACAACAAGTTAGGGTTTCATTGAAACCTATGCAAAATAACTAAAGCATAATGAACACAGTATTAACTGAATTTGACATTAACAGAGCTGAATTGAAATTCAAACAACACTAACAGTTGAGGTCCTGGCTATTCCAGGCCTCTTGGTGGTACACTGGCTAGTCCAGGCATATCCTCCCAACACCCACACACACATTCTATTTATACCCTAAAATTAGGGTTCATACAATTTCCCCCAAATTCCCAAATTCCCAAAATTAGGGTTTATGTAAAATAAACTCACCAATCTTCTGATTTTGTTTTCTCCTATGAATTGACGACAACCCATTCCTTGTCTTGCTTCTGCCACTCCAATCCTGCTCCAATTGTCCTTAATCGACTGTGAGGGGAAACCCTAAGTCTGCCTCTCTCAATTGTAGCATCTAGGTATTAAGAAGCTATGATGGATAAAGAGAGACTAGGGGGTTCAACTGATGGTTTGGTCTGCTGTCGTGGTCGGGTGAAGGTGGTGGTGGTAAAGCTCGAGAAGAAGAAACTGCAGGTGATGGGTTTCTGTCGGGGGAAGAAAACTGCAGAGAAAGAGAGAAGAAGTTCTCGATGGGAGGAAGAAGGGAATGTTTGGTTGGGAAGAAGATATTTGTTGCTAGGGTGTGAGGCGGGCACATCGAATGTTGATGAACAGAGAAGAGAAAGCGTTGGATGATCACATCTAGATTAAATCGAACGGCACGAAGGGAACAGGCGTGGAGCGACCGTTGAATGTGTGATACATCAAAACTGACGGCTTAAGATGGAGTTAGGTACTATGATGTTAGACAGGAACTTCAGAGTTTGATGCACGATGATAAAGCGACCGTGGGATGAAGTGATGGATCCAGTCTGACGGCTGAAAATGGAAGCGGTTTTGGGTATTGGGAATGGATTTGGGACTTGGGTATGCCAAGCCCATATCTTCTTTAAGAACAATTCTTCCTATTCAAGCCTATTTCTAATTGATCCGGCTCTTGCAAACATCAATCTTCGCTGCCTTTCTGCGGGAGTCTTTGTCGTTTCTTTGCTCTTTTCGCTCCGTGAGTTAACCAGGCTTTATTTAGTACCTAAAAATGCAAAATTAATTGAGAAAAGTATTTATTCTTGAAAACAACGAAAACACAGAATATGGGATAAAATGGAGCGTTAATGCACGAATGATGAGTTAAATGCCAATAAAAAGGTGCAAATATATACAATATTTGGCACTCATCAGTTGTGGAACAAACACCTTGCCGGCCAAATAACTGCAAATTCAACCATTCGATTTTTCTGACCTAATTTGACATGAAAACATTAAATTGAAGTACTAGAGTGAGTTTAAGTAGGCCCTTACTTTCTTAATCGCACCATTTCTTCGTTTTGAGCGGGTTCAATTTCTTCTTCCGCAACCGTTTTTTTCTTCACTTTTTGTTGAACTAGTTTTGCAATTCTGGGGTTGTATTGATTGGACTTTGTATTAACGTCTTTCATACGACTTGTCCTAGGTCTTAGAGGATCCATTGATGAAGATTAATCGGAGTTTTCGAATCGACGACGTCGAATTAATCGACGAATTTTGATGGTGGTTGTGGAGGAGAAGAAGAAGAGAAAAAGAAGAAAAGAAGAAGATGAAAAGAAAAAACAAAAACTGATTTAGGATATACCCCAATTAATCTGGGTATACCCCAATCAAGCTAGGATATATAAAGTGAACAGAAGTATTTTGAGATAAAAAAACTGACATAAATTTTTATTAAAGCAAAGATGGGAAAGAACAAAGCACTAAACACAAGAAGAAGGGGCGATTAAGAAAATCCATTAGTCTAAGAAATAATGGCGGAAATAAATAGTCATGATTCAAGTTAAAAGCCTAAAAACGTTATTTGTGATATTACACGCATGGAGTGCTAGATAAAAAGAAGGACGGAAGAAACTTACAACAACTACGGTGCAGGTAAATCCGCGGTTTCAAAGTCCAACTGCAATCAAACTGTCAAAAATACGGATTTGAGAATCCCATTCATATCCGGTCCATACATCTTACGGATTGGGTTTCACTCGCAATTTTACGGACAGTTAGGGGTGAAATCCACGATTCCAGACTATTTGCTCACTCCTATCAGCAATGGTTGTGAAAGTTATCATGACACGAACCATCACGCAAAGTCCTCATCGGATTTGATTCGGGCCCAAATTGTGTGCATTACAAGGCCCATTTCAACTGCTAACATCCTCAGAGTCAGACCTAACCTAATCTGAGACCCTATAAAGCAAAAATCTACACCTCCTTATTCATCACTACCTTCTGCTCTCGGTGTTCTCAGCGGTATCTCTGTAAACCCTAGCTATCATTTTCTTTTGTATTTTGCATCAGATTCTATGATTTCAGTTGTTTCTGTAGGATTTATGCTTCTTTTCTCTGTTTGTTGTGTGTTTAATTATAATCGATTGTGTGTGCAAGTCAGCTTCTTGTTTGGATCTTGAAAAAAATCTACGATTCAATCGATTATACCTTTTACAGGAACTTGCAAAAATAAATCAGTATCACTCGCCTATTTTGATTCTCATATGATTCTTTAGGCCCTTTAAATACTGATACATCTCAGTTCAATCATCTCATAAACATAAAATATCTTGATTTGTCATTAAATTTTTAGGGTTTGGTTTTCTGTGGTTGGATTTTAATGTTGCAAACGCACTCTGTCCCAAAACCGGTATAAAATCTGATTTTATTCGAATGTTATGAGGCAATTTCTACGTTTGCTAAACGGAATTTCCTATTCGTGTTTGATTATTCTGTGAGATTTTGTAATCTCATCGATAACATGTTTGGTAAACATACATTCTTAGATTTGATTGCGATTCATAGTTGATAGTGATAGAATTTGGTTTTTTTCTAAGATTTAGGGTTTGATTGATGAGCAGATGATGAAAGAAATATTATTAGTTCTGATTATTATGAAGTTATAAAATATTCGAGCTTTTTAAAACTGATGCTCATTATTTGTTGCTTTACTCTTATGTATTCCTTAATTTAGTCTTTGCAATTTGTTTTTCTCTGATTTTTTTTTGGACACTGAATTTAGATATTCATTAACCAATTGACGGTGGATTAGAGTAGGCAAGAATGTTACGGTAATGCTAATGCTCACATCTGCTTCCTGTGGACTCTCACATTTTGTTTGGTTATTCTAGGCTTAGTCAAGTGTTTAAACTTAATATAGTGTTTGACACGGTTACAAGTCTAGTATATATAAGTGTACTCTCGTTGGAGGGTGAAGTTCATATCCACTGCTATCACCTGTACATATGTACCCTACACTTTTTTATTCTGTCTCTATGCTTTTAGTTATTGCCTGAGGTATCTGATGCTCTGACTAATTATAGCTGAGTGTCTCGTTTTGATCTCAAAAATTGAGAACGATTAAACAGGTCTTGCGACACAGGAGATTCAGAAAATTGTTGTCCACTTGTTACTTAATCCCTGCTTACATAACACTATTCAGTATTCACTAATGTATTTAGTTTTTGTTTGTTATCGCGTGAAGTTTGGTTATGAAGACTATAGTGCTCAAGTCTCCAGACCTTTTGCATCTTCCAATTTTGCCTTTTAAAGCCGAGCAAAATGATGTGATTATGTATCTGAAATTTATGTTGAATCATCTACAAACCTAATGGTCTTCAAAGTTATCTGATTGCTCTTAGTGAAAACATATGTATGCTACAGTGAATTAAATATGGTATTATGATCTTGTTTAGTTGATTTTGATTTGTTTGTATGATCTTGCGATGTTATCCTAATCAATTTTGACTTGAATATGATGATAGGTATTGTCGCCCCAGTCTTACATGCATCAATGATGCTAGATGGTGATTGACTACAATCTTGTCTGATTCAAATTAAACCACTTGTCCTTTTTCTATGAAAGATATTTTACAATTTTTTATATTTTGTCTCACATATTTTTGTTACGCACATAAATTGATGCTGTGTTATGGTTTTGAGAGAAATGAAGATTTGTTACCCATCTATGCTGTATAAGAATGATGACTATTTAACATGCACTACCATCTGATCTCTCTTACAGACAGCTATGTCGATACTTTTCATGTGGCTAATCTTTATTGTTCCTGGATGATTTCCTAATTTAAGATTTCTTACCCAACTGTTATCTCCTCTCCTAGCTGAGTGTGAGCATTGCATTTTTTCCTCTGGAGGAGTTTTCTAGCAGGTTAGAAGAGTTGAGCTTACACATGATATTGGTTTTTTGAGTTAGACAAATTGAATTAAATTTGAAATTTTGTTCTTTTTTCTTATTAGATATTGGTTTTTTGAGTTAGACAAATCAAATTAATTTTGAAATTTTGTTCTTTTTTCTTATTATTAGCTCGAAGGAAGTATTGCATCTGTTTACCTACTTCTAATGTTATATTCATGGCATTTAGAAGATATAACTGATGCATAAATATAGGTTGGCTTACCAGCTCGCTGCAGAAACTATTTCTATTTGCTTCCAGAGTCAAATGGTCCGACTTAAATTTCATTATATTTTCCCATCATATGTTGCCTTGTTTCCTTGTTTTTTGAGATTTGAGAATGGCAAATGATGTAAACACAGTTTTTTGCTTAACCCTGAAATATTATGTGGACTCAAATCTCCGCTTATTACCTGATGCCATTGTTTCATTTTCATGTGTTATGTTTAGCAGAAATCATGATTTTTTTGTTAATTGCATATTATTGATCCCGTTTTTTGATCCCGTTTTTCTAATAATTGTGCTCTTTTAAGATCTTTAGAAAAGGCAAGTGATGAATAATTCTTATCCTACACACTGAATTTCAATTGTGTTGAATACAAACATCTCAAACTTACTTTCTGATGCCTTGAAAGTGAATCAAAGTTTCGGAATTTCAATAGTTTTATGTACTCAACTTTTCATGATTTGTTTTGCTACAAGGGGTTGTCCTATTTCACAGGGGGTTTTAGTGTGTTGTTTGTAATCAACTCTAGTAGCCTTGATTTCTTTAATGATTGTTATTGGAATCTTTAATGGATTAATAAATCTCTATGATGAGAAAAAGCAGACGGGCGGTCTGAAATGATGCCATGTTGACATGTCTGTAATCTCCACTTGTGGAATTTTTCTGAGGGTTTTTAATCTACAACATGATTCTGAAAATCGATTGTTCTCAATTTAGTTTTTTCAAAGATTCTTTGATTTAAGTACCTTGCAATGATGAAGTAAGCTCCTTTATAACTATGTCTGGACATCTGAGACTTTGTCTTTGATTAAACCAATGCTACTCTCTGAGCAATTTTTTTTGTTGAATTCATTCAAATGATGTTTATGGTTTGTTTTTACTTTCATATTGTGTGAGATTTTGGTTTTCAAAGCGGTGATGACACTATTGTGGACTAGAGTTTCTGATTGGGGCTCTTCACCCTAGTTTGACGACAAACCCTTGGCTGTCTGAGCTTTTTTGCTCTATTGCAATTTCTAGGTTTCAAAGAGAGTAATATGTTTTACCTGTTTTCATTAATTATTAAAAATTGCATGGTTTAAATATTGTTCTTCTTGAGATATGATGGCTTGCGGTGATGACACTATTGTGGACTAGAGTCTCTGATTGGGGCTCTTCACCCTAATTTGACGACACACCCTTGGCTGTCTGAGCACTATTATTTTCATGAAGTTCTATTTAATTATGAAAACTGCACCCATTACCAATTCGGGAAGATTGACATTGGTTCTTCTTTAGATAATGGCTTGGGTTGCGATATCTAATCTGTGGCCATTCTGATTCATGGGTTTTCAGTACCATGTTATCCGGGAAACTCCACATACATCCTTAAATCTTAGTGCAATTGGAATTGTAGAATGTGGTTTTCTTTTGCAGCTCAACCGTTAACTGGAGATCCCCCAATTTTTCCTGAACATTACCAAAAATGTTCACTGATGCCGAGTGGGAGTCATAGGGTCTTAAATTTAACTTGGAGTTCAGCTTGTTGCGGGAAAGAGGTTGGGCAGTTGGGTTTCTCACTTAAGTTGGATTTTCTTCATTGCCCTGCTATCACTTGTACATATGCACGCTACATTTTTATTCTTTTATCTTGATAAATCTACTTGTACATCAGCTTGTAGTATAAGGTGCGAAGGTCTTAATACGTAGAACATCAGCTTGGATTTTCAGGAGCTACGTAAAACAGATGTTTTGTTCAACGGTTTCAGCATCTCATTTGTTTCAATCAATTTTATGTGATCTTGTAATACAACCTGATTTATTCTTTAAATTCTGATCAACTTGTTTATGAAATATGGATGAGAAATACGTAGTTCCTGCTTGTATAATTAAGGTAAAAAAAAAAGGAGATAAATATGTGGATGAAGGCCATTCCTCCCGGAAAGTTTGGAATCATTTTTGCTATCTCCTTGGTGATTTTGAAGATTTTAGGGCTTCTAAATCTTCATTTCATTAATGATTTAATGGCCATCACTTGTAAGGCCAAGCCCTACGGTTCTTGGTTTCTCTTGGCTTTAGCTACTTTATAGCCAACAAGGGTATGGCACACCTCTTGGCTATAGCCGAAAGCTATGGTTTGGCTAATGAGTGGAAACTCGTTTCGTAGTGTACGCAACTCAATCTCGGTCAATTAATAATTTTCTCCTCACGCTTCAGTCAGTTTTAGTTATACTGGGCTTTTAGATCATAATGATCATAATTGTTGGATGGTTAGTCTTTGATTCCACCTCTCAGGTGACACGTATTTTTGAGCATCGCTGTGGATCCTTTTAAACAGCAATGGTCATTTAAATTAGAGTTTGTACTATAGTCTAGCTCGTGAGCCTCGCCTCATGTAGGTAAAGACTGAGACAAATTAAGCACAAAATTTGGTACCAGCTTGACATTCCAGTGAATTCAGCAGTCCGTAACACACCAATGATTATTTTGGACTTGTAGATCAAAATTGTTGAATGATTATAGTCTCCAATTTGGCAATTTCTACTGCATACCTACTACTTAATAGTTGGACATTAGGTGACGAGGACTATGAGCGTAGTTGAGATATCTGTAAACTTCTTGCTAACTTACCGGCAATAGTCGACTAAATTTGGGAGTTTACACTAGCGTCATCATGAGCATTAGGATTGATTCCTGCGAGCTAGAAACTGTAAGCAATTTGATGACGACTTCTAAAAACGTAATAAGTGTGTCTGTCACGTAATATTGGTAAAGATTTTGACAAACGGATTAAGCTGAAAGAAGAAAATGTTAAGACAAACAGAAGTCCTATCAAATGGACCGAGAAAAACACTCCCCATGCCTTTAAGTCAGATGATTCCTTGTGTGCTGTAATACTTCCGGCATTCTTGAATATGTTGAACAATTATTTAAAAGCCGTCTAGCCGGCCGTCCCATGTCCCGGCGACAAATTTCAAACCGACAGAACTAGTAATAACTTTCCATTGAAAATATTTGCTAAAATAATTGGGAATAACTTGCAAACACTTGTTTCTAGATCTTACATCATCCCATCCGACAAAAATTAACGCGTGATAGCCATTGAGGGGATAAAATGTCACCTAATCCGACCGTCTTTGTCTTCTTCCCCGAATCTTGATTACGTTCCCAACGTCTCTTTCCATTAGATCCGTTACCAAATGTTTTTGCTCAATGTTTTTCTCCAACCTAATGACACTATCATCTTAAAATATTCCAAAAAATCAACACAAAATATCTTTGGCATGGTGACATGGTCAAGCACAAGAGGGTTTTCTCCGAGATCTCAAAAACCTCGAGGATACTTTACATACACTCATTTCAAATATGAGATTCAGAACAACAATACTTCTAACCAAGTGTTTTTATCAGCATATTTCGCTAGACTATGTTAGTCTAGCAGACCAGAAATCTGATTTTCATACTTGGTCACAAGTTCAAATTTGTGAAGAATTTTACCCGCCTTACCAGAAATATGTGATTTTCCAACAATACTACCAAAAGTAGAAATATTATCAAATTACATATGACTAAGATTTTCAAAATCAAGTAACAAGTTCCTTTCAAGGCGTGTTTATGCATGAGCACGATGACCAACATAAGAAGAGCTGGTAAGCACATAAGATTAGGTATACTAATATTAGTGATTCACACGTAAAAAGAAATTAATAAACTAAAACAACCCCGTTGGCCGTAATCATAAACGCGTTTATTCTTAGAAAAGCACAAAGAAAAAGATAAAAACAGCCCTTAAAAAAAGTATAAATAACGGCAGAATTTCATCATAATTGCCAACGGCACTCTTACATTTTTAGTAGGGTATACCCTAAAAAAAGAATGTCCTATATAATCATAAAAAAGTAACCCAAGAATTTCTCAACCAAACAACAACATCCTCAATATTCACCTTCCAATGCCAACGGTTTTCTTGAGATTTTCTATTTTCTTCAACCTTCTTAATTCATATCTTCTCTATTTTTTCCCCAACAAGCTCAAATCATTTCTCTCCTCCTCTTTGTTTTCTTGTCCTAATATTACGAATTCTGCACATCAAGAACAACAACCCATTAGTGCTGCATTTCCTACACCCATTGTTCATTCTTCATCGTGTTCTACGGATTCAGAATCCGCGCCGCCTTTGGCAGTGTCTTCCAACTCATTCACGATTGAGAAAGACGTAGCAATGGATCCCGTTGAACTAAAACGGGTATTCCAAATGTTCGACCGCAACGGAGACGGAAGAATCACTAAAAAGGAACTAAACGATTCGTTAGAGAATCTCGGTATATTCATACCAGACAAAGATTTAACTCAGATGATCGAAAAGATCGATATAAACGGCGACGGGTGTGTCGATATCGATGAGTTCGGCGCCTTATATCAAACGATAATGGACGAGAGAGATGAGGAAGAGGATATGAGAGAAGCGTTTAATGTCTTTGATCAGAACGGCGACGGTTTTATAACCGTGGAGGAGTTGCGTTCGGTGTTATCGTCGTTGGGACTTAAACAGGGGAGGACTGTTGAAGATTGTAGGAGGATGATAAGGAAAGTTGATGTGGATGGTGATGGTATGGTTAATTATAAAGAGTTTAAGCAGATGATGAGAGGTGGTGGATTTGCTGCTTTGAGTTGATTATCATCCAACCAAAACAACAAATTAATTAATGGGTTTGTAGGAAATGTAAATAATTTTGGAGGGAAAAAAAAATGAGTGAAATCATTTAATGAGGGGAGGGAGGAGGAGGAGAGAAAATTAAGGTTTGGAAGAGGGGTGGAAAATGCAATTTTATTATTCCCTTTTAATCTTAATTTTCTTAATTATGGATCTGTTTGATAATTAAATTCATTTGATTGTTTTAAATTTCTTGGTTTAATTTTAGTCAGTGCATTAATTTTAATTCATTGGAATATTTTTAGATGTTAAGTTTTTGTGTTCTTGATGATTTTTGTTTAGAGCACAATAAGAATAATGGAGGATTCAGCATCTAAAACATCCGTTTAGAGCGCATTGCTGCTTGCTCAGCTATATATATATGCTCTCATGGCCTTCCCTTTAGACTTTCGGTGGCCCTGCCATTGTGTGCGATTTGTACCGTTACTCGGCAGTCGGCAAGAACATTTTCTTTTTTGCTGTCTTTATGTCCCAATGTCCCATGCTCAAATTGTTTGTTCTTTTGCCAACCGCCGGCTTTTGGTCTCAGATTGGGAAAAATGTAAATTTCTCATTGTTTTTTCTAACTTTTGCCAGGTTAAATTTCCATGAAAATTATGTTGCACTGACGTCTTAGACCTATTTGCCTTGATTGACATTTTTATAAATTGTAAGAAAATGATTAATAGAGATGACATTCAATCTAAGGAGTAGCTATATTTGTTCCATAAAATCGACTGTAGGGATTTTACTGTCTAGACACTGCAGGAAAGCAATATCACTTGAGATCGAGCTGTCAAGCAAAGAATAATAAAGATGTAACTTGAGTAAGAAGGCACCTGTAGATACCCCAAAATCATGAGAAGGGTACAATAGTAATTATACCCATGAGTCTCGTAATAATGCACTAAAAGAGTATACAACGCTGAAATTACTCGTCATTGTGAAGTATTTGAACAAGTCAAAGAGGTTTGGTCAAAGGGTCAAACTGCCTTGATAAACAAGGGGTGGCGTTTTGGTAAAGGCACATCTCAATCATAGTAGAGAGAAAAGATGCTATAAATAGAGGTACAAAGAAGGGGATCCGAGACTTGGTGAGAGGTATACTATTTTTTGGAGGAGAACTAAACCCTTTCCATTTTCCAGGGGTTTTACAATACCCCTTGTAGTCTCTCTGGAGGGTTGTCATAAGTTGTTTATTACGTACTAAGCTCTTTTCACAGTTAAAGGCATATCTCAAATCTCAATCCTAAAAATGATCATCAGATCTTAATTTTAGAGCTTTCATAATGACATGAAACTATGTGCAACGACTAATGTTTTATTTGGGGATAAAGTATCTCCTTACCAACCGGCTCTCAAATCTCTTGTTCTTAATCGTCTCCATGATTTATGGAGGGTTTGATTCAATTCTTAGTAACAATATTTTTCTTTGTCCCAAATCATCTTCATCATCTGCAGATATTTTTCTTTGTCTCTTGTTCTTCATCATCTTCAGAAAATCACAGCATAATGATTTCCCTTCTCAAAGATATCATACTTCTTAGATTATTACTGTTCTCCAACAATATTGCTAGCATATTCAGGTCTCAATTTCTCCTATCCAAGTCTCCATTTCGTTCATTTGAAGCAAGAAACACTTGATTCCGGATTTCATTTCACTAATTAATCAGTATCAAGTTCTCATATCCAAGTATCCATTTCGCTTATAGTTTTTGACTTTTGCCTGTCGAAATCTCTATCCTATGTTAAGAAATGAAAGAAATGGATAACAAAGTTCCTATTTTTTGAATGTCGAATATTGATTGAATTGAAATTGTTGAATGTAGAATATTGATATATATAATCAAAATACTTTTATAATTACATTTATGATTTACTTTTATGTTGTTCTCTTTTAAGAAATAGAATGTAAAATCACTTTTATCGGAATATATGAGTTTATCAATCATACATGTCTATGTATTTCAAATAAAAAATAACAGCTAATCCAATTAACCATCACTGACAATTCATTCCTTGCAAACAAAAATAAATTCTTATCTTTCCTTACAGCTAATCCGACTAATCACTAATTAGTATAAGTTCTCCTATTTTCTCTTCATTTTTTTCTTCAAAATATTAAAGAATATTCATCAGGAAATAAATGTGTTAATATCCTTTTTGTTTATTCTTCATTCCTTTTAAAAGAACTATTTTCAAAATCATAAAGAATCTACGTTAATCAAGAAACGAAAGTGTTAATATAATTCTTGTTTATCCTTCAATCCTTTTGAAATAAGATAATTTTTTGATGCAAAGTTAAATTCCTTAATAAAGTTTATACTTCATACTCTATAGTCTGTAATATTTTTTTCCCTTTGTTTCCTGATTATATTTTTTCTTTATTTTTAAAAAGATTCGATCAGATCGAGTTCAACAGTCTATGTAATTGTTCCAAAAGGCAGAACCAACAGATCACGGGACATGTACCAGTTCTAGTCTTATTCCCGATTGAATCGTACCGACAAAACCGAGTGGCGAAGACCCTAGATTCAAGTCATATTTTATATAAACAGGAAAATACCGGGCGGTGGTTGAGTTCATCAATTGATGTCTAACTCATAATCATCATAGTTAGTTCATTTCCGATCAGCCCCTAGTATGATGAGCTCTGTCAATGTGATACCAGCAGTAGTGGTACCAGTGTCTCAAAATCATCATCCTCACCGTCTAGATTAGGATCATCGGCTGCAAGAATAAAATCCACAGCTCAAGTCAACAAAAGTTATGACTTTTAAGTAAAAATAATAAAAAAAGTTTTTTATTTTGTAGAATTATTATGTAGATTTCCTCTCTTGAAAAATTAGGTTACTATCTGATCACATTTCTTTCTCAGTACCAAGCTTTCGACGTTAACATTTCACTATTAAGTTTTAGTTACCTTCCTTCTCAAACTTCTATTACAATTTGATCATGCTTTATGACTTTTGCATGAATTATTTTTAAAAATGACGTGAAGTTTATCCGTATTTTTTACATGTCTCCTTTTGATTATCATGTATTAGTATCTTCATATCTTGTGCAAAATAATGGTATTAGTATTCTGTGGTTTGTGTTATGCATCTCATATATAATATCAAACGCTTCTTAACAGATACATAGATTGAGTTTGATCTGAGTTTTATGTTTTGAGTATCACAATCCTTATGTGGTTTGAGTTTGACAAATAAACACTTTTGCGGTTTGCGTTATCCCAGCTTCACATCTTCATGTGTTCTTCTTCTTATATAATTAAGTTTTGAGTATCATAACCCTCTCATTGCTTTGAAAGTGAACAACAAACAAAAATGCTTTGAATCATGTGGTTATAGTGTGAGTAGTATCGCCTTGTATTTGGGGTTTTGACTTCTTAGATGATTTCAAATTTTCAGGTCCTATGGTATTTGTATACCATGGATTTCATATGTTGTTTCTTCTAACACAGTCTTGTAATTTTAGTGAATGTCTTGTCAAATGGTCTTATGTATGTTGTGTAAGGCTTTATATATATGAATTTAGTAAATTATACTTGTGTAAGGCTCTATTGTTAAATCCTCTGATCAAGTCGGTTTGATATTTTAAGATGGATGCATCAAGTTCAAGTCATCAATTCAAAGTTGTTAAAATAAAATACAGAATTTAACGTAAAATTCATTTCTTGTTGGTTGTTGTAGAGTTAATGCCAGAGGTTTTGGATCCTTGAAGTTTATTTAGAGTCATTTCTCGTTGCAGCCTTAAGGAAGTCCAGGTAATATTATGTGTTTTCTACTTTTTTTAACCTTGAACTTTGAAGTTCGAAAAGACTTACGGATCGTGTATGATTCATTTGAATCGTTTCTTGGTAAGAATTTAAGTTAATTTTAAAACAATTTGAATAGGATTAGTTAGTTATGTTATCCGTATGAAATTATGAATATATGGAAGGAAAAATGCAAGAAAAAAAGGTTGCTTGAAAAAAATTCAACTGAAAAATTCAGTCTACATCAGGCTGAACCGGCCCATGAACCGAAATTTTAGTAACCGAACTTCCATAGGTATAAACCTGGACGTAGGACTGAAACGAACCTAATGAACATGAACAATGGCTGGGCAACCAAACAACATGTAAGATGGCGGAATTATCGTTTTGGCTCTCGCTTTGGCAAAAACGAGAGCCGTGCGCTATACAACCCTGAATTTTGGATACATGCCTCGTCCTACATGGTTCTGGTTATTACTCATTCAACTTTAGCACGGTGGCTAGTGGCTACGGAACCACCACCAGTCAATAGTCGGTGGTCTATGGTCAACCCTTGGTAAATCACCGCCCGATTAACTAACTAGATGTCGATGTGATCGACGGTCTGTAACGAATCCAAAAGACTAGTTAAGTACGCAAATTGAAAGAGACTCTTAAACCAACCCCTCTCTTCTATTTCTCTCCCTAAAACTCCCAAAAATGTCTCTGTGAGGAAGAAATCAAACAAACACAGAATGGGTCTTCTCTATCTCCTTCTCCACTGCTTCTTATTATTATCAATACCCATTGTTACAGTGTTCTCAGAACCCAATTCAAGAACAAATATTATCGTTGATTCAAAAGCAGGAACAACAGATTCAGTAATCTGGGTTGTTCAATTATCTGATCTTCACTTCAGTGTCCATAATCCTGAAAGAGCTATTGAATTCAAAGAATTAATTGGTCCAGCTCTTTCTATCATCCACCCATCTCTAGTTCTTATCACTGGTGATCTTACAGGTAATAATTACAATCAAATTCATGATTTTTCTAGGCAAATTTATGGTTTTTTTGGTGAAAATTTGACCCTTTTATTTGGTTTGTTTGAATAGATGGGAAGAGCAAAGATTTACTAGCAATGAATCAAAATGAAGAAGAGTGGAAAGAATATGAACAAGTGACTGAGGAAGTTATTAAAAGGAGTGGCATTGACAGGGAAAGGTTTTATGATTTAAGAGGTAACCATGATAATTTTGGTGTGCCAGAAGTTGGTGGGGAATTGGATTACTTTTCCAAGTATAGTATTAATGGGAGATTGGGAAGGAAAGGCCATGTTCATAGTGTTACACTACAGGTGAGTGTCATTCTGCTGCTTATTGCTTAATGTTGGTTGAATTTGCATGTTATGTTGTGCTTAGAGTATATTATGAATATTAGCATGATGCGTATGAAGAAAATGGTTGTAATGGTAGAGTACTGGTTATAGTTTCTGTGGAGCATTTGGAATTGCGGGGCTGGTGCACAATGTTGGTAGCCCTTTAGCATACTATGTAGAGAATGCTTAAGGTTGTAATGGTAGATTAGTGGTAATAGTTTCCGTGGAGCATTTGAAATTACAGGGGCTGGTGGACAATATTGACTTTCGCAAACTAGCAAGCGTTCAACTGTATTGCAAGTAAAATCGAATAATGGTTCTGCAATATTGAACCAGTTTGTTATTTGCATCTTGGTATACTTAAGGATGCTAAGTGCAACCTTCAATGGAATAGGTTTTCTAATATATTTCACATTTATCAAGTTATCTTGGTACGGTTCATGAATCCTTCATATAAGATAATTCATCTAGCTAAGTACTCCAAAAACCCACTTCAAGGTGAAAACTATATAACTTGTTTAGTTCCATTGTAAATGAATTGGTCTCACCTCTCTTTGGAGGTAAGATCGTCCTGTCATTTCAATAAGTTTTCGTAAAACTCCAACGGAGAAAATGGTAGACCAGTCTCTGCTAACTAATTGAGAAAATTCATTAAAGTGACTGAGAACTTAAGATACTTCAAATTTTGCAAGTGACCTTATATGTTAAACACCAAATTTAATTATGGTTGGAAATAATGAAAAGAAAGGGAAAAAGAACTCATTGAGATAATCCTTAGAATTATATTTCGGATCTCCCGTGGTTATAAAGATGTGTGTTTTCTTTGTAGAGTTTGTAACTTTAACTTATTAGATTGCTTCCTTGAATTGCTTGCTTCTTATAGAATTATTGTTATTTCACTTCAACTTGATAGCATGTCCTGCAATATGTAGAGTGGGGGACGGAGGCATATGTTTGTTGGAATTGATAGCACAATGAGAGTTGGTTTACGTGGTCCGACGAATCTATTTGGACATCCATCTGATAAACTACTAGCTGACTTGGATGACGAACTCGCGCAATGGGATTCTCAACCTACCACACCAGTTACTAAAGTTTCCTTTGGTCACTTTCCGCTCTCATTCTCAGCCGCCACAGATTCTGGGAAGACACTGAAAGATGTATTCCTGAAGCATTCTTTATCATCCTACCTGTGTGGGCATCTTCATACAATGTTTGGTAATTTGAAGCGACATCATCAATCTGGACATAACTTTTTATCACTGGAGAAGTATTTCCAACCAAACGTCCACCAGAATACTTATGAAAGTAACACAGACAATGTTAATTGTTCTAATGGAGAATCATCTGTTAAAGAATTCTGGGAGTGGGAAATGGGAGATTGGAGAAAAAGCAGAGTCATGCGAATCTTGGCTATTGATTCAGGTCTGGTCTCATTTGTAGACATCAAGTTGAATAAGTCAGAATCTGAGAAGACAATCATACTTCCTACTTTTCCTCTTGATTCACGCTACATGCTAACAACTTCGTCTCTCCACGATTACTACTGTCAGACCAAGGATCCGTTGTTTTACGAATCCATAAGAGCTTTAGTATTCTCAAGATTTGCGATTGTTTCAGTTACCGCAAAGATTTATGATTCAAGTCCTGGAAAGCTTGATATGGTGTTGGATGCAACAATGAGAAAGCTTGAGGAGAACTCCACTACAGGAAATCTCTATGCTGTTCCATGGAATTGGAGAGCCTTTGAGGATGGTTCTCCTGATCGATACTGGTTGCAGATAGAAGCAGTTGACACTATGGGTGGATCAGTTCTTAGTGAAATAAGACCATTTTCGATTAATGGAGTTACTTTGAAGATCAGGTGGACGTGGAAGGAGTTTCTTGTGATGGGTTGCCAATGGGCTTCTCTTTATCATCCAATTCTTTGGTCAATTCTTTTCTCTCTCTTTTCCATACTTCTTTTTTCAAGAGCTCTCCTGACATTCTCGAAGAAAAATTACTCGTTTAAGAGTTTCAGTGTGGAGAAAGGATTCTCAAGTGGCCTTCTATGGCTTCTAACAGAATTATCTAGGATTTCATCTGTTTGGTGTAGTATTGTGGTTTATTTGATATATTTGGTATTCTTCCCATGGTTTTTTGGACAAGTTTTAACTGTGGATGGGGATAAGGGATCCATGACCTACAAAGGTTGGACAGTTGATAAACAAGTACATATTGGTTTTCCGGATATCATGGTGATTGTTATTCCTCACCTTGTTTTCGTTGTTTTGCCCACTGTTTTGGTCATATGGGCATTGGCTACTGAAAGAACAGTATATCGGGAGCATTACTTGTCTCAATCAGCTAAGAAAGAAGATGATTATGTTAGAGTGCCAAAGCGACATGTAAAGAATGATTACCAGAACAGTAGAAGATTGAAGCTGCTCCGCGGTAGGACCTGGGTGAGAATACTTCTGGTCATATTTTGCTTGATTATTTGCTGGAAGCATTGGAAGGTAAAACTTCTCATCTTTACTATTGCTCTTTCTCTTTATCTTTTCTTCCCCTTGTGTACTCTCTTGATAAAATTAGCATTAACTAAATATTTGTGGCACCAAATTTATGCTGATGATTATGAAGAAACACATAAAATTGCTTTTACTTCAGGCTAACCATCACATTTTTAATCCGATGTTTCTTGCAGAGTTGTAGAGCTATGTCAAAGGCCTATGAAATGAACCCATTTCTTCACTTCCCTGTATATTGCTTTTCTGTTCCATTACTACTGGCTTACGCATTTTACAAGACCATGGGAGTGCAAATCTGAACACAGAAGTTCCCCCAAGGGGTAAAATTTCCAAGTTCAGTAAGGTTTGTCCTGTCAATCTCTCAGATCAACAGAGAACCACGAAATGAAGTAGAACTGCCGAAGAAAACAAGAAAGGTTCAAATTTGAGTATGCAAAAAAGACAGAGTTAAACATCAAGTTGCGCTTGTTGGGATGTTGGTGGAAACTGTTTGGATCTGTATGCCCGAAAAGCTTAACATGGTATGATATCATTGAGCACAGAAACAAACTCTCAGTTCTTACGTCCTAAACATTCACTTGATCTTGCTAGATTGGTTGATGATGATATCTTCAGATGAATACATAATACAGAAACATAATAGAAAGAAATGGAAAATAAGGCGGTTGAAAGAGGTATTGTTTTAAATCCTGATCAATGGAATTCTAATTCCAAAAATGCAGATTAATCTTTCTATTTGAATCTTCATTCAAGCTCCACTAAGCACTCTAGCTCGTGAGATTCATTTTTTTTTTTGGGTTACGAAAAATCTGCTGACATGTTTGAAGGATACTAAACCTGATAAAAAGTTGGTAGCGACTTTTAATACTCTGTGCATGCATTTGTCTAAGAAAATTCACGCCTTGAACAAGATTCAGAGGTTTCTCTCTCAGACTGTCTCATAGAGAGTCCAAGCCTTTATAGAATTGGAATGGAATTACAACACTGATAGAGTCTGAAAATGAAGAGTGTCTTTATCCATTTTGCTGGATACTGCTTTTCAGTATTGTTATTACTATCCCATACTTTTTGCAAGACCATGGAGGTTCATGAAATGAAAACAATCCAAAGTCTGAGTCAGACACCTAGTCAGATCCAACAAACAAGGTGTAGCTCTTTTAACCGGATAATGCACGTCACACGCAATTCCTAGTCTTTGTGTTTGTTTTCTATGCACACAATTGATATGTGGTGATAAAGTTTGCATGATCATTAGTTAGGTTCACACACACTACGATTTTTTTTCTTCCCCAAGTTCATAATAATCATAAGTTAGGTTTACACACGCAATTCCTGTATTATAATCTGTCTTCTGCTTCGGTTACAGATTTCTTTGAGAATTAAAAAAATGTGCCAAGTTAACCTAGGGAGTTTGCAGATGTGGTGGAAACTGTTTAAAATACTTGAGTTTAACAATCATTTTATCGTCGTAAATTTAATGAATGTGGTCGGAGTAAGAAATTCATTATGTAAACCATCTCTTTGCCGTTTTTAATGGTATGGATGACACTAAGTAGTAGTATACCGAGGGAACATATAACTCGACATACAACAAGCCCGTCTAGATCAGTTAGTTAAGACCAGGAACACGTAAACATTTATTGGTGAGTAAATCTTTCTTGTTTTTACTTAATTTTTTCTTTTTCCTATTCGGAGGTTAGGTGCTTGTCCTCCTTGATTTTTGGTGAGATTTTTAGTTAACCAATAAGTGACTCACTGAGTTGTATTAATCAACAAGCTAGGAAAACTTTCTTTTCACAATTTACTTGGCTTTGCAAAATTTATTGCTATTATGCCTTTCAGAGGTGTAAAACGTGCCGGTCCGACACAACCCAGCACACGAAGTCGCGTGCTTCGCGTGCCATGTACCGTGCTGTGTTGTGCCAACGATTTAAACGTGATGTGCCGTGTTGTGCTTTACTAGTCAAAAGCTAGGCACAGCACAACCCACGGGCACAACACATGAATAAACGTGTTGTGCCGTGCTGGCACACGTATTATAAACAATTTGAAATCACTTAATGGTATACATTAAGTCGGACATTATTACGAGAATCTAAATAGATAACATATCATTTGAAATTATTTCAAGTAAAATTAACAAGTTATTCAATAAAAAAAAAATATCCCATCAAATGTAAAATTGGATCATTGTCATATAAAGTGATGTTCTAGTCAAATATAAGTAACGACATCATAACAACGATATTGAAATATATTTTCCAAATATTTAGGTATTACATGTGTTGTTATAGAAATAAGCCAGCATAAAATGTAAAAAACAAGCTAGAACAGTGACTCTTTTGTGAAATATACACAAAATGTGATGTATTATGCCTTGTTAGATGGTGTACTTGTGCGTGCTATGACGTGCTTTCTTAACGTGTTGTGCTGGGCTGGACCACATGCTTATCCGTGCCGCGTGCTGTGCTGTGTTATTGTGCCGATTAGACTAACCCAGCACAACCCACGAAACTAACGTGCTGTGCCATACTGGGCTAAGCCACGTGTTGTGCTGGGCTGGGCTCAGATTTTAGCGTACTGGGCTGGGCTGTGCTCGTGCTGGCACAACCCAATTTACACCTCTAGGAGTTGCCATGATTGTCAGTTGGGTGCACACAAATTCGGTTATCTTGTTCATCCTTAACTTGGGAGGAAGCCCATTTGTCATGCCAGAAGAGAATATTAGTGCCTTTATTTAGGATTATAATCCTTAATAAGTTCCGGATTTAAGAATTTCATCCCACAAACTATGACCAATTACTTCAGATAAATTATTTGTGAAAAAGGAAATGAAATTGCCTCCGAATTTCTCATGTATGATTTGTCTTCATAGGACACCCTTCTCACTACCTTATCTCTGGACCATTTAGAGTCGTCTAGATTCAAAAACTCATATGTTAAAGATATGATATCCGATCAAGGAGTTTGGAATTTTAACTTTAAACGAAATCAAAGTGAACACGAGATAGGTGATGTGGTTATTTTGCTTCAGTTGCTGGAAGGTTTTGTTACTGGTTGGTGACGCGAGGAAGTGGAATCCCGCAACGAATTCCCATTTGGCTAACTGTTACGCTTCACTAGATGCAGATGACTTCTTGGCTTTTCCTTATAAACAGACCTGGAATCCCAAAATACATGTGAAAGTATCTCTTTTGGTTTGATGTTTGTGTCACAGAGGAGCTCCAACTTTAGATTTCCTCCTAAAAGCATGTAAGGTCAATTGTAGTACTTTGCTTATTTTGTAATGCTGAACATGACACAAATCATTTTTTTTTATGTTGCTTGGAGGCTAGAGAAATATTGCAATATGTCTTAGATAGTTTTTGAGTTAAATGGATGTTTACAGAAAGCATAAAATATGATATCTTGGAATGGTCTAACAAGAAGAATAACAATATGATAAACAAAATATGGGGAATTCTGCCGTTTGCAATTCGGTGGACTATCTAGAGGGAGCGCAATAACATGTTGTATAACAACAAGAAAAGAAATTTCAATCATCTAAGAATGGCGATTAAATGAACTCTTTTCAATTGGTCATTGACAACTATTTTTTTTTTTTTTGAAGGTTATACCTTGAGTACCCTTATTTATAATCTTTCAAACCAACAAAGACGACAGAAAACCATGAAATGAAATAGAACTGCAGAAGAAAACAACTAAGGATCAATGAGAGGCAGGGGCTGAGCCAACCCAGTGCAAGGTGTGCACTTACACCCCTGCCCAGCTGGCTCCAAAGCCTATTTTAGGTCCAATTAGAATTCTTTTTTTTTTATTACATGTGAGCCTTTTTTTGCATTTTTGTGCCTTTAAGAAATTTTTTGCACCTCGTAGCAAACTTTTCACCCCATCCCACAATTTTTGGCTCCGCCCCCTGATGAGAGGTATTCATATCTTCAGTACATGGACAAGTTATCTTAGCATGTTAGGATGCAATATAAATAGTTCAATGTGATTGCACAGTGCATCATAAAACATGCTTGCTGGTTTCTAATCTTTTTTTTTCTAATTATTTTATATTTTTTACGGAGTAGTTGTAAATAAGAAAACACAAGCTCTTTTAGTTAGCTTAGTTAATGCTTTGAAAAAGAAAAAAAAAGAAGCTTAGCTGGGTCTTGTACATGTATTATTTATACATTTATATATGATTATATATGAGTTGTATTTAAACGCTAAGTTTGTGTTCGTGAACCCCGTACCACATTTTGTTGGGTGTGAGGAAATTTTGGTTACTTCAGGTTTTACCAGTAAATGAATGATTGAACATCCTTACTTAGCACTTAGTAGGAAGTAGATGGTAAAAGAACAAAAAATTGGATCATACATTGCACATTTTTGTTTGATTGGATGTTTCATGATTTTTAGTTAGGTTCACAGAAATATGTTATCTTGCTCTTACCCGATATTGAGATTTATTTTAACTTCAGTTAAATTGAGTAAGAAACAAAGTCTTGAATTGAACATAGGCTGGTCTTGTTGGGAAGTTAGGATGTTGGTGGAAACTGTTTAAAGTCTATAATCCCAAAGAGATTAACATAGTATTATTTCATTAAACGAATAAACAAACAGACTTAATCCTTTAAGGGAATCATCAAGAGTTAATGGCATTGCAGCTTGGATCTCTAGTAATACCAATGTTGGAATATCGCATGGTTTCTGGGAACAAAATGGGCTAAGGAGAAGGCCTTAACATGTTTCTTTACGGAAGCCTTGGAGAACGCCTTAACAGGTTTCTTTATGGAAGCCTTAAAAAATTTCTCTATGGGGGAGGAAAGAAAATGAGAGGAGAGGATTTTGGACGAGCAAAGAAAATAAAACTTGGTAGAAAGGCCTCAACAAACTAGGTTTTAGAAAAACTCAAATACAAGCAGTTCAGTTACGTATTAGAAAACTCTGTTCAAACTATTGATTTTAAATATGTTACAGTATGTTTCATTTTCAAAACAAAATGCACGCGTTTATAGAATTGGAATGGAATCGCAAAACCAGATTGAGTATGGAAATAAAGGGTATTAATTGTACCTTTCTTCATCTCCGGGATACTACTTTTCAGTTTTGCTATTATCATCCTACTCTTTTTACAATACCATGGGAGTTCAAAGTTAAGCAGCAAAGTTCTCATGAGGCAAATTTTAAGATTCAGAGAGTTTGCCGATCATTTAGATTGATAAATATAAAATAAAGTAGAACTGTATAAGTAAACAACACAGGTATGATTTCCGCGACATGGGTTCTTTAAATTTTCAATTCATGCATGGCCAAGACATGCGCACCTAAGCAGTAAGCTAGAACAGGGAAGGAGTTCACTGAACCAACATGCACGCACTGAATACATCGCAATACATGCTTGACCGATTTGTTAAACAAGTGCACTGAGAAGGAATGCATGCAAGAAGAAAGTAGATGCAAGAAATATTATGAGATAATATATGAGAGTCTATATTTAGGAGATATGCACATTAAGTTGTGAGAGTTATATTAGGAAAGTGTCTATGTTTAGAGTTTGATCTTAGTTAGGAAAGTACCTTGAGTGGTCGTCAAGTTTGTGAACAATATAAATAGGCTGTTGATCCATGAAAGTTGACATACCGAATTATTATCAATGTAGTCTATTGCTTCCGCGCGTTTATGCTCTCCTCTCTCTTGCTCGATCCTTAACATGGTATCAGAGCAAGGTGAGAGGGAGAGAGGAGAGAAAGAGTTAGAAGATGTTCGGTGGTAAAGAATTTCCGTTTGATTTTGTTTGTGCTGCGTTGGTGACTCTTCACCGGGATTCGAGAGTTTTAAAAGAAGAAGTTAAATAATAATAAAAAAAAAGTCCAGTACGTGAGATTCCAACCCTAAGGTTTGAGAAGAGATGCTGAAAAGAAGAAGTTTAATACACTGAGCCTGTAACGAAGGTGATGCTGCAGGAAATCCGAAATCAAGCTGGGATTCGAGAGTTAAGCTGTTGTAGCAGTTTGTGATTCTCGTTGCTGTTGATTGCGATCTGGTGATGGCAGACGAGCTTTGTGCTAGGTTGAAGCACGAGCTGTTGACTGCTATTATAATTCTTTGAAGAGAACCAAGTTGTGCTGATGAAGAATGAAGTTGGTTACAACAAGTTGATGGTACTGGTTTAGGGTCTAACGAGAAGATTCCGTTCAAGAGTTTTCAGGCGAGAGGAACATGTTGCTTTCTTTACCGACTGGTGGTAACTGCTGAGGTTTAAGTGACGGTGATGGAACTATGGCAGTGATGTTGATCTGCTGGTGTTTTGTGGTACTCGGTGATGGAAGATGAAGCAACTAATGGTTCGAAAAAGGTTTCGCTGTCGTTGAGTACGTTGTTGAAGGAGAAGGCATTGGTGAGATCTGTGTTGTGCTAACAGAAAATTACTTGTTACTGCATACGGAGCTTAGTTGTTGAGCAGTGGAGATTCGATGGTACATGGCAGTAGTGACGACGACGGGAGATGGCAATGAAGACGTGTTAGCTGATGGAGTTGGTACTCCAGGTCCGTAAAAAATAAAAATAAAAAAGAAAAAAAGAATTATTGTTACAGAAGAGAAGAACAGTTACAGAAGCGTAACTAAAGGTTGTTATAGATGAATAGTCACAGTTTGTGATAGTAAGCGTGACGAAAAGTTTTATAACAGCGAAGTAGTGTGAAAGTTTGTGGCAGAAACTTGGAAGTCTCACAAAGTGTGGTAGACTTTGTATTAGTTATTGCTTGTGGCAGAAGCATAACAAGAGAAAGATTGTGAGAGAATTTAAAAAAAAAAAGAAAAAAAAAGTGTGAAGGTTTCGCAACAAAAGCGTGACTGGAACAAGAAAAGAAGAAACAACATTCATGTTGTGAAGAGAAAAAAAAAAGAAAAAAAAACAATCACCAAAAGATGATGAGAAAAAGAACAACAATAGTAGGTTAAAATCCTATGAGTTGTCGAGAGAGTACACAAAGTATTCTATCGAAGAAACCAAGAAACCAAGAGTAAAAGAAGTATTCTACCAAAGAAGGGGACCGTAATGTCCTTAAACTACAAAGATGGGACCGAAACGTCCTTACACTACAAAGAGGACCGAAACGTCCTTAAACTACGAAGATTGGACCGTAATGTCCCTAAACTACGAAGAGGACCGAAATGTCCTTAAACTACGAAGGGGACCGTAATGTCCTAAAACTTCCGAAGGGGACCGAGATGTCCTAAAACTATGAAGATGGGACCGAAATGTCTTTAAACTACAAAGAGGACCGAAATGTCCCTAAACTAAGAAGATGGGACCGAAATGTCCTTAAACTACGAAGGGGACCGAAACGTCCTTAAACTACGATCTGAAGATTTTTTTCACAAAAGTGTTGAAAAAAAAAGAAGAAAACTGAAGTTAAATTTCTTTTGTCCAAGATGGGCATTCGTGATCTACATGCTCCATCTTGAGGGAGAGTATTAGGAGATAATATATGAGAGTCTATATTTAGGAGATATGCACATTAAGTTGTGAGAGTTATATTAGGAAAGTGTCTATGTTTAGAGTTTGATCTTAGTTAGGAAAGTACCTTGAGTGGTCGTCAAGTTTGTGAACAATATAAATAAGCTGTTGAGCCATGAAAGTTGACATACCGAATTATTATCAATGTAGTCTATTGCTTCCGCGCGTTTATGCTCTCCTCTCTCTTGCTCGATCCTTAACAAGAAATGTTATGCAAAGTTGTACATAAGAAAACACTAGCTAGCTCTTTCATCTAGATTAGTTGGAAATGTATGTTACACACAAGATATGTGATGGTGAAGTTTTCATGATTATTAGTTAGCTTCAAGCATCAGGTAAAGTTTTTCTTCCCAAGTTTATATACAATCTAACTTCAGTTACAGATTTCTTTCTGAATTTAAAAACAATACATGAACTCAAGCTATAGGGAGTTTAGAGTAGTCAGATGTTGGTGGAAACTGTTTAATTAAAATTCTTAAGCAAAAAAATCATGATATTGTCCTAAATATCGTTTAGGTGGTTGGAGAAAGAAATTCATCATGTAAACTCATTCTTGCAAACTTTTCATTAAATGGATTATATAAAATAGTAGTACATCGATGGAGTACATTATTCAACCTACAACAAGCGCGTCAAGCTCAGTTGGTAAAGCAGAATGGAAAACGTTTATGGGTTTTGTCACAAGTTTTTTCGTGTCTTTTATAATTTTTCCCTCATGGGAGGTTAGGCGCTTGTTTTTCCCCTCTTTTTTTTTTAAATCAATATTTTTTTTTTGCTAGGTCAAATATTTTTAATCAATAAATAACTCATTCTAGGTCACATTATTACTCAACAAGACTTTTTTTTTCCTTTCAGAAAAGAAGTAAGACTCAAATATATTGATCACAACACTCTAATTCGTAATTTGGACTAATTACATGATTTATTCGGGAATTTCAACAATTTCAGAGATTTCAAGAATTCAAACAGACAACAAGAACCTTCAAACCACTTAATATCATAGTCCCATGCCCTATTCCGAGAGACAATTCCTACCATTCCTAACCAATTAGTAATTACAAGATAACAAGGAAAGCTTAGATGGTTTTAATTGGATCACAAGTAATACATTCAAAACATACAACAAATTTACATACAACAGAGATGTTTGGAATAATATCATTTCTCAAGTTTTTTTCTATTTAATAAATTATAGTGATGGTGACATATGTGTAACAGGAACCATAAATCCATCCATTTGTTAATGATTTTATCAAAGTAACAGTAGCTAGCACAGGTAACAAGTATAATCTAAATCAGTTATTATTTGGCTGAATCGATCTGGGTGTCGGAATGGAACATCTTCTAGATCGATCTTGTTAACATTGTTGTCATTGTAACTACTTGTATCCGTGTTTCTGAGTATCTTGTTGCTGCTGTATGTGAACCGGTGCCGGAGTCAACGGGCCTTTCAATGCTGCTACTGAGTGATTTTGTTGCTAACTGAAAATTTACTGAACTTGATGTAGACTCCTTTTATGTGAAGAGCTTCTGCTATGGGATTGAGAAAATACTGGAAAGAAATTGCATAAGAAATTGATGAAGAATCTCAACCTTTTGACCATAAACCACTTTAGTCAACGAACCCTTGCAATATTTAAAAATCACAACAGATAAGATATATATCTTAAGTACCGAATCCCAGAAAATAAGAGTATCTCCAATGCTAGGGGTCAAGGTCATCCTATGTGGAGGTTTTTTGTTTACATCTTTTGGTTGTGGGTCATTTACTAGATGATAAAAATAAAATGAATCCACAAGGTCTTATTTTGCATTTTTTATATAAATATAGAGACAAAAGGTGATGTCATCTTTTTTCTATGACCTTGACACTTGTATTTGGGATGAAAATTGGGCGGAAAAGGTCTTAGATCTTATGTGTCATGCTATTTTAAGATTTTGACTAAAGTGGTTTATGGTATATCGTTAGAAGAGAATTTTCCTATCTTTATGGTACAAATCAAGTAACTTAACTAAAGACTAGATCAGTAAGGGAGTAAGACACTAAATCGTTGTTCAGGAACAAGACCTTTTGGAAGTACTCAAATCCTTACTAATAGCATTACTCAACAACCTAAAGATAGGAAAATTCTCTTCTAACAATATACTAAAGGCACATTTGGATACAAATATGTTTATGACTTCTGCTTTCACGAAGTAGAAGTCAGAATCAGAACTATTTTGCTTCACAAAAAGTTGATTTTTCTGCTTTTAAAAATCGTTCTGAATAATTATTGTCAAACTGATTTCTGATTTTTAAACCTCCAAAAATCAAAAAGTAACTTTTAAATATACATCCAAACGTATTATAAGCACCGAGAAATTTATCATTCCCTCTCTTTTTAGTTTCTTTTCGAGACCATATATCTTGTCACATGTTGTGGGTTAATTAACAGTTTATCCCATTGACCGTTGGATCATTTGCAGAAAAATGACAATAATTCTATCTACACCACAAAAATCTTCCGAAAAAATCCGGGGAGATATAACCCTATGGGACCCATTGCTGATTCCGAGGACCCATTGCTGATTCCGAGACACCACTATGCACAGTATCAGAAAAATCTAGTAGTGGGTACTGGGTAGGTAAGTAACCTTGTTGGACACTGTTGCACCACGGGATCGTACTACACCTACACCAAAAAACAAGGCTTTTATTAAACATAGCCCACACTTTTATTATTGATAGCCCACAGGATAATCAACCAGATTGACTAGTAAATCAAATTTGACTTTTTTGGTTAGAGTAAAAACTCCATATATTGATACTCCATATATTAATAAATTCTACATATTAATAAAAATCATAGTCCCAACTTGGGCCAGTTATAAATAATAATAATCTTCACATTTTAATATTAATAGATTTTTCTAGTCCCGCCATAAAGAATTTACACCCACATATTAATATAATCTTAATTATTGGAAACATACAGATCTTGTTACATCAATTCTTTTTTTTGATCATCAAACCATAAGTATTTCATTCCACGAGAAACGTGTACATGATGGTTTTATAGAGAAACAAGTACATCATAACATGAAACAAATACAAAGAAAGATCCAAAAACGTAAATAAATCGCGAAGAGAAAGACCGGTCTACCACGATAGCATCCAAATCTTGTACTCTAAGATTGGAGAAGAAATGGTATTCTAAATTATAAATCGACCATTTTGATAGATTTTCTTATTGGAAAAGAGATGCTCCAATGATAGAGGAGTGATATGCCCAAAAAATCTTCATGTGTAGCGACTAACCCGAACCCTAAATTTATTTTCTGATGAAGAAAAAATTGATCTTCGCCCGTGCCAAATCGCCAATGTACTTTTATCAAGAAAACCAAACACGAACAAATCCGTAGAAAAAAATGCTATAAAAGTGTAGATAAAATCGCCCAAATAACGAAGATAAAAATCGCTCTAATAGCGAAGAGATTATTGGAAACAACAAAAATAACTAAAAACAAGAAATCTTTAGTTGATGGGCTTTTCTCTAATTTTTGAGAAGAGAGAGAGAGAGGAGAAATGAAAGAAAATGATCAAAATTTAAGATACTGATCAATAATTGTTTAAGAAAATGATGTAACTTTTAGGATTGTTATCACATCTTTTGATTTGCGGATGCGTAAGACCTCATTACTAAGGTCATCTTCTTGAAGCTTAAACATTTCCAACTTGTTGAGAATGTTTAAGGCTTCTTGGCATGAAACTTTTGGTGTCTTCGTACTATTATCATCAGGATTATTTCCCTCTATCGATAATTTCAGTTAAAACATGTATGACTTGTTGCTTATTTGGATGATTAAGTAAGACATCCACGCCCATATACTATACTGTCATTTACATACTTTGAATTAGCAAAAAAAAAAAAACATTTTGTTGGTATACTTCTCTATATTTATAAACTCCGTATATTAATAATTTTGTGAAGTCGAAAGACTATTAATATGTGGAGTTTTTACTGTATTATCTATAGCCCATGAAATTAAGTTTAAGGCCGATCCAACTCGTTCCTGTTTTGAGTGTTCTTCCATTATTGTTATCATTATGATTATAAATTTTGATCGATATCAAACTATCTTTTTGTAGAAATAAATTATGATCTGTAAAGCAAATTAAAGGAGTTTAATTGGTCTAACTGTATGAATGGTCTATCTTTATGAATTTTTGGTTATGTTATTAGAGATAATGAACCCTAATTCTTTGCATATATATAAAAAAACCCAATTCTTTCACAATTCACTTTGTGAGAAAATTACCGTGGTTTCATCATACCAGAGTATCAAAGTTTTACACAGTTTTACCCAATTTTGGCATTCACGGCTTCATAGTCCGATGACTCCGACCTTTTTCAATTCGTCGAGAACTTCAACAGGTTACCACCATTCTTATTGTACGTTAAGAGTTTCAGTCTAATCCTTATTCTCGATTATTTGAATGCATTTTTTTTTTCTGTTGTTGACAATTTTGATTATGTTACTAACGAGTAATCTTCCCATGACTCCTTTTATGAATCACCCATGTTGCGAGCATAAGTGACTTTTGTGAAAAGGAATTAAGAAGTGGTGGTGGTGGTGCGATGCAGTTGTTAAACAAAAAAAGATACATCAATGAAGTTAATATTATGAGTTTTACAAGAATCACTTGTAAATAGAAATAAACCAAGAACGTTTGTTGGATTTTCTTAAAAGGGAATTGAGTATCAATCATAGAAGTACGAGGGGATGAAAGAATCTGCTAAAAAAAATAAGAAAGAAAAATTTAAGAGATAGAAAAAAATGATGAAGAAGAAGGACTAGTTGTATCGGTTTTCCAATCTAGACAAGGTTGGTTTCAGGGGCTATGGATAATAAGTATCAAAGGTCAAACTCATTTATTGGTCAAATTGATTGACTAAGTCTCATGGGTTATCAATAATAAAAGTGTGGGCTTTATTTAGGAAAAGCCAAAAACAAAACAAAACCGATATTTCATCTAAAAAGCTTAACTAGTTGTAAACTACATGAATGTGACTAGTTACATAGGAATGGTCTCTCAAAGTAAATTGAGAACTGAAAAATGGTTTTAGCAATCAATATTGTTCTGTTAAGATCAGGAATCAGATTGATCAAGTCTGGTACTAGAGGGTTGTACTTGCGCTATCTTTGGTTGTCATTGCGTTTATTACCTTTGTCATGCAAGTCGTGATTTCTGCAAATGATTCATTCATGCCCTTATTCCAATCCCTCTTCACTTAGCGAGATATTTATGTAATGAAAATTAGATTATGCACACATTTTATTTTTGGGAATTACGACACACACATACTTAATACGCTGAAGTGGAGTTCTCATGACTAGTCATTAGGTTCATACAAATTCCGCTATTTTGTTCAGTTTTTCTTCTCGGAGACTAGAAAGTATATGTAATTTTCTGTTAGAATCTATTTGAAGTACTTTAGCTTCGGCTTAAAGATAAATTTGAGAATTAAAACAAAGGCATGTATCATACATCAAGCCGCTCTTGTTGGGATGTTGGTGGAAACTGATTGAAATCTGAAAGCCCGAAAAGCTTAACATTGTATCATTTCATCCCGCGAAGAAACAAACAAACTCTTAGCTCCCGCGTCATAAACATACATGTAATCTCACAGGATTGGTTGATCAATATGTTCAGATAAATACAAAAATAAAATAGAGATAAGGGGAAAATGAGGTTAAAGTCTAGGCTATTGTATTAAATCCTGATCAATGGAGTGCAAAGTACTCTTTGTGTGATTTTGTTTTTCCTTTTTATTAATAACAGAAAATTAGGTGATCGTACCTAAAGGATGCTAAACCGGATAAAACTAAAGTAATCAGTTGTGGTTAGTAATGACTTTTAATAGTCTATGCATGCATTTTTGGCTACGGAAATTCAAGCTTACAAATTTGGTTTTATCCCCGTGATTTCGTGTTTTATAAGTGTGTATCCATGCGTCACAAGCCTTAAATAAGATTCAGAGGTGTCTTTCTCTTGACACTATCCCGCACAGAATCCTAGCCTTCATAAAATTTGAACTGAATTGCAACGCATGATAGAGTCTGGAAATGAGGAGTGTCTTTATCATTTTCCCGTATACTGCTTTTCAGTTATGTTAGTATCATTGTCCTACTCTTTTTACAAGACCACGAGATCATTCATATTTAAGCAACGAAGTTCTCATGCGGTAAATTTCAAGATTAAGTAAGAATCTGACAATCATTTAGGCAGACAAATATAAATGAAGCAAAACAGTAAAAGAAAAAACAAAGGTTCAACATGAGTTGTTTAAATTTTCAGTTCATGGCCAAGAATTGCGCACCTAATGTAGCAAGCTAAGAGGATACATGAGGAGTTCAATGTACATGCACTAAACCGAAGGAAAAAAAGAAAGAAAAGTGCTTCACTAAATACATCATAATGCATGTCACACACGATTTCTATTCTTTTTGTTTCCATTTTACTATATTTAGTATACACTTGATATGTGGTGGTGAAGTTTTTCATGATTATATTAGTATAAGGTTCACACATATTATGTTATGCTTTTCTTTCTCAAGTTTTACATATAAAATCTCTATTATAATCTATCCTCTGCTTCGTTTACATGTGTTTGAGAATTAAAAAAAATGCCTGAAGTTAATATCAAGATACATAGGAAGGAATTGAAGATGTTGGTGGAAACTGTTTAAAGGAATACATAAATACTGATGATGATTTCGAAACGTTTGGTCCATGTCGTTGTTGGGGTTTAAAACTTTATCGTGTCCAATTAAAAGGTACTAGCAACTATGGTATGATACAACAAGTCGAAGAAGAGGATAATATTACAATAACACAGAGAGTAATTGGATTTTTGCAGAAAGGTAAGAAACTAAGAGAAGTATAGAGTTGTTAGTCAGACTAAAGTGGAAAACATTCGTGTGAAAGGTCGGAAGTTATTAACGACAACATAAAGAATAACCGTGAACTGATGAATACTAGTTATGATGCGCAAAGTTATGCTCTTAACTTTAATGATGGTGATGAAAAAGAAGTTTATAATGTTCATCGCTAGCGGGGAGAGTTGAACCCATTATGGTGGAATCGTTTATCATCGTTGTCAAATTCATAACATATTTGAACACTCAAAATTGATTTTAATATATAAAATTTGGTCTGGCGCTTATTTTGTCTAATGCTCTGATTTCTTGCTTTATCGCATGTGTACCCCTAGGCTTTGGACTCTAGGAGCGATGCCATCACTTTACTAAAGCCTTGCAGTTTACACTATGGACGCAATCATCAATAGTGTAAAGATGTTCATCTACCACTGGTGTTTGAGAATAAAATTTTTTACAGGGTGTTGCACTAAATTATGTCCTGCATAACTGGGAGGCTGTCATGCATTAGTGTTTTTTCTATAATGTTGCTTGTCATTTGGGATTTTTTTTCTTTTTTTTTCGGTGGCTCTACTATAATTGAGTCATTTCTTTTTTTGTAATTTCTTCTCAGCTTTTTACCATCTTGGTGATGAGCTGATTTTTATATTTCATTGCCCTCTCTGAGTCGGGAAAAAAAAAGAGCCTTGCAGTGGTACTTTCCTACCCCTTATAATGTTTTCACTGCTCTTTTCACTTGGCAATCTCTGGTTGAGAGTCTACAATATCACTGGACAAGGTTTTTTTAGTGGCGAATTGAAACGGAACGTCAAGCATCTACTTGGGCTTATTACATTGTACATAAACAATTATGATAAATTTTTCTTATACACACTAATATATAGATGAGAAAACTGGATGTATCATGAGAGACGAAAGAGAGAACCTATTTCGTAGAACGGTTTACCTACGTCCGTCTATAAATATTGTTTGTCTTTTAGTCATACATGTCAATGGGACTAATCTTCATTTCTTTCAGTTTTCCGGCAAAGCAAAGTAAATGGATCTCCAATTAGACCCTCCAAAATCTAACCAGCTGGTGTTGAGATTTTTCTCGGTAGAGTTTGTACCATACCTGGTAAATGGATTGCCGAGACGTTTTAGTGTGGATATCAAATATATGTAGTGGTTACAAGAACTGTTTTCACATGCATTATATATTTTTCAAGATCTGCAAATATAACCGTTGATCAATCAATTTTAACAGACTTTGTTATGTGTGTATTGATCAGTAATGGAATCAAGTTGTTTGTGTAACGGTTACATTTAAGATTGAAGAATGAAGTCTTGAAGACTTTTCTTTTTCTGGTTTCTGATTTTTGGAATTCTTCTTCCAAACTTTATTCTTTGAGATCCAACCAAGCAGTTTATCGATAGACATAATTCTTATCAAAAGATGGAACAAACTGTCTGTCTAGTTATTTCTTCTTGTTTAAAATACTTAATCCAAAAGATTACTAGTCTATTAAGAATGGAATATCATACCGTAAAAAGGCATTCTAGACAAACACTCAAAACGAAAATTGCACCAATTCCCGACACTCTATTATAACAAATTAATTAGTTCTAAATTACATGATTAATATTAATCACATGGAAATAGTCTCACGCGAAAGAAACGGCAAAACGATTTTGAAAATAAAAATTTATACTATAAGATCACGGACTAGATTGAGTGAGTCTTGTACCGGAGGATTCCACTTGCACTATTTTTGTCTATCATTACTTTGTTACGAAACTTTGACAAATGTATATTCTTTTTGTGTAGAAATTGATAATATAAGTATAATTTGACATTAAAAACAAATAAATAAAGCTGGTTAGAGTAGGAGTTATGCCACAGTTGCCGCACACTTAATATGTCGAAGTGGAGTTATCATGACTCTGTGTTAGGTTTACACGAATTTCGTTATTTAAAATCTTCCCAAGATTATACAGTATATCTATGTAATTTTCTATTAGAATTACGGTATATCTTGTAATTTATAGAGATGAATT
Organism: Papaver somniferum; assembly: GCF_003573695.1. Taxonomy (NCBI): domain Eukaryota; kingdom Viridiplantae; phylum Streptophyta; class Magnoliopsida; order Ranunculales; family Papaveraceae; genus Papaver; species Papaver somniferum. The sequence goes on from NC_039358.1 coordinate 222,441,403, forward strand.
TGATTAAGGAAAAAAGGCATCAAGCTGCACTTGTTAGGAAGTTGGGATGTTGGTGGACATTGTTTGAAATCCGTAAGCACATACAAAACCCTCGCATTGTATGTAATTTCATTAAGCAAACGAGCAGAAAAACTTAATACAGTAGACTTCCTAAAAGCCCGGGGTACAATTTTCTCGTGTTACCATCACAAATTCACCTTCGCAAAATAAAAGTAGCCAACGGGCATGTCCAGGCCCTGAACCAAAAATTTAAACAATTAATTCATGTCGAATTTGAAAGCAAAATGGATTTGAAGGTACGTCAGGGAGAAAAGAGCTTTATGGAGGAAAATAATAGTGAGTTTTTGCTACCAAGTGATGATGTGAAGCCAGTTGGTAGAAGTGTGTGGAAGAATATTATGAATTCATCTTCTTTTTTGCAGGAACATTTGTCTTTTAAATTAAATAATGGTAAATCTTTAAGATTTTGGTTAGACAATTGGACTTCAGGAGGAGTATTAAAAGAAAGATTTCCTGGAATTTATAAGGCTTGCAATACTAAGTTGGCTTCAGTGGAGGGGATGATACAAAATGGCATGTTACATTGTACTTCATGAAGGAATCTGTCAGCACACGAACAATTGGAGTAGGATTTACTATGTAATGAATTGGGTCCTGTCCATGGATTAACTTATGAGGAAGATACCGTGGAGTTCTTTGGAGGGTTCTCAGTTAAGAAGTGTTATGAGGTTCAGTTGCAGGATGATCCAGTTGGAGATTTCAACAAGTTTTTGTGGAAGAAAAATATGTCACCAAAGGTCAGTTTTATGCTATGGGCTTATTTTCGTAATTCTCTTCCTACACTTACAATGTTAAGGCATAAAGGAGTGGAGTTGCAGTCCGTTAATTGTGTGTTCTGCAATGTTGAAGTTGAAACAACAGATCACATGTTGTTACATTGTGGTTATGCTTATAAAGTATGGGCAAAATTCTTAGAAGGCTTTGGAATTGATTGGGTAGCTTCTGGTACTGTGCTGGAACATTTTGAGTCTTGGAAACTTAATAATGCTCAAGGAAGGAGTATGGAGATTTGGTGGAAGTTAATCTATGCTGTGTTATGGCACATTTGGAAGGAGAGGAGTGCCAGAGTATATGGAGGCAGAGCAAAGACTTTGGAGGAGCTGTGCTTGATCACAAGACAAACTCTTGTTCTCTGGTTGTCAGAGTCTAACGTTTTTGATAACATTCCTGTAAATTTAATTTTGTTCAATTGGAACTCAGTCTTACACATATGATGTATGTTTAAGACTTAGTTCTATGGTTATAAATTTGTCCAGTTTTTCTTTTAATACAACCTTTTTTTCAAGAAAAAAAATAAAAATTCCACTTCATCTCATACTTGATTATCTAAATGATTGACATAGTCTTGCGCAATCTTGAAATTTGCATCATCCGAAGGTTAATGCTTAAAATTAGACTCCTACTTTCTTGCAAAAAGTATAGGATAATAATAATGAGACTGAAAAGCAGTATCCAGAACCTTTCACGTGTTGCAATTTTATTTTAATTTTATCAGGTCTTGCTCTAAGCATCATAATCTTGCTTTAAGCCTCGTGAGTCATGTGGCGTAGCGAATCCACTTCCATGACTGATAGTTCTCATCTTGCTAGGCTGTCTCTTAAACTTAATAATTTTTTAAAAAAATTTAAATGTCAAAGTCTATTTACTTTTATAATTGCCCACCCTAAAAAAAAAAATTCCTCTCCATGATAGGATTTCTGGCTCCGTCACTGTGTGAGTCTCAACACATAGATATACTGATTCACACTTCTCAAAGAATTCTTAATCGAAAAAAAGCGGCAAGCTAACTTCTCAAAGAATTCTTGATCGGCAAAAAGCAGCAAGCTAAGAGGATATAACAGGAGTTCAATGTGCATATATCAAATCAAAAAAGGATAAAAAATACTTGGCTTGGTTTGTTTAAAACAAAGTACACGGATAAATGAGAAGAAAAAAGATGAAGAAATTGTTTTACTAGGAGTAATAACTAGTACATAACAAAACACTAGTTGTTTATGGATCAGATAGAGTAGACTATCAAAGCTTATATCATATTTACTTATTTAGTTTTCATGTCATCGCGTGTAGTTTTTATGATTATTAGTTAAGTTCACGTATTAAGTTATGTTTATTTTCTCAAGTTCATATACAGTAAAAAACTCCATATATTAATAGTTTTGGGACTTCAAAAATTATTAATATATGGAGTTTATTAATATAGGAAGGTATATAAAAAGAAATATTTTTTTTTGCTAATTCAAAGTATGTAAAATGACATGGATGTCTTCATTAATCATCCAAATGAACAAGAAGCCGTATATGCTTTGACAGAAGAAAAAATCATCGATGGAATTAGACAAAAAGTATAACGAAGTTGACTTTTGTAATCAAATCAAGCGACTCTGAGTTTTGGAATCAAACTTGACAACCAAACTTGACATACCAACACTTGGTGGCTTCAACTGAGCGACAATGTAGCAATATACCCCTTTATCAAATATAATGACAAAACTTTTTTACATATGGAGAATACAACAATTTAAGGACAAAGATATTACATTACATAATTTTTTGTTAACTCTACCTTCATACACTTGATTTCAAGTTTCAACAACACTTCCTGCAAATATTTAAAAATAAATGATGTTAATAAAACATTTGAATAACAAAAAATCTACTCCTCATAAAGGTGACCTAGGCATATATTCAATCCAAACATAATCGTTATTCGATTCTATAGTACATAACACTAACTAGCATGATATGTTTCTCCCTCTTGATCAATGTTTTATCTCTTTTATGTTTAGAGATATACTTTCCAGCGTATATGTCATCTCTCAAGTGCTTGGAAATCATCCTATACTCCATATATTTCTCCCCCTTTTGTCACAAAAATGGCAAAGATCCGAAAAATACAACAAGTATTTCGAAAGAACTTTCCCAGGTTCATAAGAACTTTATACAATCTATAAGAGTCTAAGCGAATAAAAAGTAGTAAGGATTACTTTGCTTCTAAGTATCCTCCACTAAATGTGTTTGATTCTTGAATTGTTCAGGGTCACGATAGGAACCTATTGAAGTTTCCACATTATCTGTACTCTATACATTTCCGAGTGTAGAGTAGACTAAGTACGAGGGAAACTTCCACCTAATAATAGTTTTACTAGTATTCTACTACACTAATATTTGTGTGAAGTTTCTATTGGAATTCCAAATTGTTGTCTGGATGGATCCACATATTTTCAGATTATTGTTGTATGGGCGATAACAAAAGGCGGGTCGAGGACGTTAAACCAAGCGAGGCCACCCACTGGTTCCATATTTCTATCCATTTTCATTTTTAGTTTTTAAAGTTTACATATCATTTCTTGCATTCATGTTACAAAATCCTATATCTGTAGTGAAAATTTTAATGAAAAAAGTTTTATATGTAAAACAACTCTATTATTTGAAGTCCGATTTGAGTATTTGATCCCAACTTTTAAAGCAAAATAATACATTTTTCTTTTTAAAAAAGAAAATCCGTATTCAGAGTCTGTTTGATTGGACCAATTGATCTAAACAACTGAGTTCAAGAATTTTTCAGACTGCGCGTCTGTCAGTGAGGAGGCCACACCTGTCAGACATTTATCGAAACATTGTGCCCTTTAGACTAGTCTTAACCCCGTTAACGATTTAACGATTTAGTATATATATATATATATATATATATATATATACATAATTGGATAAATAGCTTGGTTCGCGCTAAATAAATATTTTCTTTCTTTAATCAAAACCTATAAAGTTCATCGATATTATCATTTTCTTCGTTAGCTGAGATCTCGTCTAATATTGTAATGGAGAATGATTCCTTAATCATTCTCATCCTTGTTTTATGTATTAATATTTTAATCCTTGTTTACGTTGTGATCTAGTTTTTACAGTGGTAAGAAAAGTTCGTTAAGACTTGTGAAGAATTGAATTTCATATTTAATTTCTAATACTAAAACAAAAAAATTAATTAAAGACGATATCAGGATTAAGAGAACATTGAGTCTAGGATTCCACTATTTACCAATTTTTATGTGATTCAATATTAATAATTATCATGTAATCTATACACTCAATTGATTCTGAAGTACTGCCAATAAAAGATTTTCAAAATATTAGTTGTTAATCTCAAGTATGGAACATCAAGAGCCCTAAGCTAAGCATGCACCATCAAGTGAAAACACAACTAGTTAATAAAAATCATTCTTTCAATTTTAAATCACTACAAATAATCAAAAAAAAAAAAACGAAAATTAATTGAATATATATTACCACATAATTGTTGGAAAAATAGCTTCCTATGTCGCCTCAACATTGGGGTTTAGCTCCTCATGTTAATCACTTGCTCAATATATTGTTTCATAGCTCAAAAGTGTATACAAAGGGGTAAAAGTGCTAACACAAAGATTATGCAACGGATATAAGTGTTGCAAAACCGTTGTTATAGAAAACGATAAAAGAGAAGTACCGTAGAATTAGCGATTGTTTTTATGCGTCCAATGTTCATCGTGTTCTTCAGCGACAGAGGCAATTCCTGCAACTCGATTTTCTTATTTCCCACGCCTCTGTTAAGTCCCCAAACTCTCGATATCCCTTCTACGAGTCGAACCACCTATATTTATGCACCACAGGCTCTAAAAATCCGAGAATATCTTCTCTCTTTCACCAGAAGTCACGGGACTTTTTTCTTCTCATTTTTTCACTCTAGTGGCTTCCTTGGTTTATTCATAACTTATCTAAACTCGATAGAAACCAAATCTAACAGAATATATCTTCTTTTACTCCACATATCTTCCATATATAACGCTAACAGAAATCCCGAGTATAATTTTCTTCTTGTTTAATCCAAAACCCGATTATCTGGCCAAGCTTGATCGATTCTAACAACCATGTAAATCAACTCTGCTTGACATAAGAAGTCCATCCCATCAAAATCTCCGATTGAATCTCCCTAAAACAACCCCAAATCTCGAACCTTAAATCTGCACCTATTTTTCCGCCAAAATCAATTTCAAATGAGGAAGAAGATGGGTGCCCTTTATCCAACAACGGAGTCACTTTAGGAATGGGGGGGGGGGGTACAAATAGAAATTCTTAGGGAGCAAATAGAAATTTATAGGATACGAGTAGTAATTTTGGGGTGTAAATAGTAAAACTCCTGGGGTGCCTTTATCAACTATTCCGGTTGCCTTTAACGCTTTTCTGGGGTGCCTTTGACACTTTTCTAGGATGCCTTTAGTAATTTTCTATGGAGATCCACTTTTCGAGCAATATTTTTCCGCAATAGTTTATTTCTCCAGAAACACCTACATACACATAAAACACTATAATAAGTACAAAAGTGAGTACTATCAATATATAGAATTGAGATAAATCAGACAAAAAAATGTGGCTATCGTAGCTTTGTTATCAGTTTTATCTAGAAACATATAAGGGAAGAATTTTCCAAATTAATGATAATCATCAAAATGTAGCTATTCGAAAAATCATGAAATGCAGCTTCCACCACTAACCATAAGATTAAAATAAATTTTATGTTACAGGGCCTATGGCCCATGGATGTGCGGTCCATCTTGTTTCCCCTTTGTTATTACATAAAGAAACATACGTATCAAAATAGCTATTCTCTCTAATAAGATATTCTTCTTCGTGTCTCTGCATCTTCTCTAATTCTCCTAAATCACGTTATCAGTCACGAGCTCAACCGTGATTTTTTTTTTCTAGATTATTATCAAATCGTATAGCAAGAAGAGTGTATTAGTGAAATCGGCATTCTGTTTCCTTCTCAAGTGCAGTCTGTACCCTAAAAGGTATACCTAAACCAACACTATTAGATTTTGTTTCTTTTTGCAACATCATGATCTGTTGATGTCTGATTGGGTATGACTTTCTCTATTTGATTTGATCATCTATTGATAATTGATTAATGAAATCATCACCTTTTGTCTTATATAAACAAAAATTCGAATCTATTTACTTTGAACATTTCGATTGCCGTGATATATTAAGATATCTATTTTGTTCACCATGTAACTTTATGTGTAGATAACTATTAAGATGTCTATTAGATTAATTTATTTCTTCCTTTTTCAATTAAACATGGAGACATGAAAGGGTATACCTAATTTACCTATTTTATATTGATTTTGATACTTTTCTTCTCTTTTGGATTGATATGTTTATTTGTCTTCTTTTGAGAATTGATCTAATCTGCTATCCAATGTTGATGAATGTTGCTGTGTAACATGCCTGCATCGGTCAATGTGTCGTATAATTCAAATACCCTACATATGTTTGCTATTCTGATTGTTGTTTTCATTTTTTTTATCAAAAATAAAATAAAATCCGTGAGCGCAAGCTGTCTGCGGAAGAAGAAGCGTTTCTTCTGTGGAAGAAAACCCAGTCCGGTTCTGACGTTCCATCTCCAGTCCGGTTCTGGCGATCCCGTCCAGTCCTATTCCGGCGTTCCTGTCCGGTCCGTTCCAACCAGGCCCAACTCGGTCCGTTCCTGTCCTGTCTAGCTGCGGCTCGGTTCTGGGATATGCACGACCAAGGCCGTTCCAATTCTGTATATATATAGCGGGAACCAAAGCCTGAGGGATGTAACTAAAATGTGTTTTTTTTACATGACTTGCTAGGCCTATTTATCTGTTTTTAGGACATGCCTAGTTTTGTTTGTTTTTGTCTTCAGATAAGTCCATATGATATAAACGGTCAATTTAAATTATTTTTATTGATCTCAATCATTAAGAATTTTGGTCTTAATGCTATTTGTTCTCTTGAATATGATATTGGCTATAGTTGAATGGTGTATTTTGTTTAATTGGTTGTACCAACTCAATTCCAATGTATTTATTTGGGGTTTAGAAGTACTTAGCACCATTATTGTGTACTTGATATTTTCTTCCCAAATTTGAAATGACCGTGGGATGCAATCCACTCACTCGACTACTAAGAGTCGGTATTTTCAAAAGATACGTTGCAAATAAAATCACATGTATTCCAAATTTTGTGGAAGAACTCACAAAAGATGATACGAGTTAGAAAATTTCCATTTCTCTACTTCATCCATGATACTAACGAACCAGTATATGTTGAAATATGACAACAAGAGAACTATCTTTAGTAATCTACTCAACCTAAAGTAATTGGTTGCCATGTGTGTAGTGAGATTCTCTTGGCCTATTGAGATAAAGAAATTTCTCAAATTAAGCTAAATATAGCAAAATTGAAAATGGAAAGAACCCCAAAATAATAAGGGTTAGACCTAATGAATCATATAAAGCATGTGAAAAGGGACATATATATCATGAGACAAAGATGTATTTTTTTCCAATAGTAATGACACCAAAGTACAGGTATCAACTGAATATGAGATGAAGCTAAGATGTAATTCTAGCTCCCATCATAAATGAAAGAGTTGAAATGCACCTGGTCACAGTTGTTGATATATACAATGTAATGTGTGTATCATAGTAGCAACCAATTTTCACTTCAACTTTAATGGCAACAAGAACTTTGTTGGGCCAATTGACTATCTTATTCAGTTGAACTAGATCCAATATCTGCACCTATGGAATGAAAACACGAGACATAAATTCTCTAAAGCACTTGAGATATATTGGGTGAAACGTAATATATATTCACTCTAAAGTACTTGAGTTAAATCCCACTTTTGTTACGAATAAGGCCACACCACTTATTAAATCTCTCAAGATTCAACGTCTAACTGATAGTGGTTTTTCTCCCACTAATTTAAGAAATATACACTAGTTTTTGAACTTATTCTTTGTAATGTAACTACAATATTGGATCATCGAGCAAAACAATGCTCAAATTTTGTTTCCAAGATGGAACAAAGATTAAAAGTCACAAAAGCTCTATATGTACCGAGAGCTAATCACCTTGTTAAATTCCGAAGATACCCATGCAAGTGGATATCATATGGAAACTCACAATGATGAGAATGTAATTGATTGCATCTTTCATTGTCTCTAATATATTTGGAAGGAAATATATCTTAGAGAAACTAATGAGTCAATCTAGTGAAATGTAAATCACTATAATATTTGGATTATTAAATCCATATTGACTCCGACGATGAAATATTGGGAATTGATTCATACATGATTTGACATAACCACAAAGGCACTTTGGTTGTGATATGATGTTTCATTTTGAAAGGAACCATACGTACATCACTGTGTTTGAGTGGACGAGACAATGTGAAAAAGATTGACAGAATGCGAAGTGACGACATATCTCTCAATAAGTGTTTTCTAAAGTACTAGATGCACAACCCCCTTCCCATTATGCTTTTAGGTAAGAAAGCATATCACTCATTTTTACAAAGTCTTCAGTAAAACAGGATCGAGACCATCCTAAGATGCAAATGGTAAAATTTAAAAGAAAACAAGGTGAAATTCAGAAAAATATTCATGCAGAATGCGGATCATTAAAGTGACTTATGGCTCTGGTGAATGTTTTGACATTTTGGACTAATTATAGTTCCCATGAAATTTGCGCTTGGAAAACTACTAGCACATATTTTACATGTAAGGACTCACCACCCCTTGTATTAGCTATAGAGTATACATCAAAAGGACTTGATGGTTACTCCATGTTTAATAGGATCAATGTAGAGCATTCTATACCCCATGGTCTCGCAAAGGCTATCATCAAAGGTTACAGATGGTGCCTAAGGCATGGTTATGCGTACAAACCTACCTTTAACTGCTTGGGGAATATGCAATATTACACGCATCTTTACATAATTCGTTTTAGAACCCAATGTTAGTCAACCGTTTTTGCGTACCAGTTGGTAACTGGATTTAAGCTTGACATTCATGTTCTTACGCATTTTTGGTTGCACTATATATGTGCCATTAAGACTCCACATCGTACTATGATGGGTCTTCAAAACTGTTAAGTAGTTATGTTGGAAATGAGTTCCCAATAATTATCCGCATTTTAAACCTTTTTGGCGGGAGATCTCTTACCGCTAGATTTGCGGGTTGTCATTTTAATGAGACAGTTTTTCCCGTCGTTAGGGGGAGATAATAAAAAGTATTTTCTAAGGGAACGACATGAATTTTCGTGGTGTGTTCCCACTGTGCCTCATATTGATTCTTGTACTCCACAAATGTAAATGTGAAGTGACAAAGAATAATCGATTTCAGAAAGTGCACTGTACCGACAACGTGACAAGATTACACTCACCAGCTGCAAATGTTCCTGCAAGGTTAGAAATCCTCAGTATGGGGTACACCATAGACTAAGGTTTTTTAACTACTACACTTGGTGGAAGTGTAGTTAAGGCTGTGGCTCCACAAAGGAAGATGGAGAGACCACCAGGTTCGATCAATACTCACCTAGAAAGTAAGTAGATGAGTAAGGCACAACCTGATTTGTATCATCGATGAAATCATCTCATTTGATTGTCTCTGACTATGTCCATGAATCAATACTGGAGGACGCTCCGAAGTTTAATGATTCCAGTGAACAATGAAATCCTAAAGGATTATGAGAACACACACGAGTCAATGGAAAGATCTTGCGAACATATTAATGATTATTTTTATATATAGTTTCTCAATAAAATAGAGCACGACGAGATCGAACCATGCTTCTTATTGCTTAATGTCAGCGAAGAACATATTTGGCCTATACAATCCAGGTAGAACTTGGTTCTTTGACAAATATACAGGTATTTGGTGTGGTAGTGCTAACCAACCAAGTGTAAAGCCTATTGGACATACATGATTAATTTGTCACAAAGCATAATGAGAATAAAGAAGTCTTAAAGTATAAAGACTCGCCTTGTGGCGCGAGGTTTCTCACAAAGCCCTGGAATTGTTCTCTTGTAATGAACTTTATAGTGTTCCGCTACTTAGTTATCTAGGTAATTTCAAAAGGACTTGAAATGCAGCATATGTATGTGATTGTTATGTATCTATGAAAGAATCAAGAGATAGAAGATATTTACAAAAGTACTTGATAGCCTTTTGTTACCCAAATTAAGCGACTTTAAACCACAGAGTGCGTTTACAGTTAGATATAACACTCACTTATGGATTGAAGCAATCAGGCGAATGTGGTGTACCCGTCTAAGTGACTATTTGATTGGAGGGGATAGACAAGTAAGTTATTTTTCCTTGCGTATTCAGAAGAAAGTTCCTGATTTGGAATTGTAGCTATCTATGTCGATGGTACAGACATGATGGGTACTCTTGATGTAATAAGAGACCTTAAAAGCTATTTGAAATCCGAATTTGAGATGAAAAGTTTGGGGAAAGCTCGACCGATATGAATTGACGGTGTTTATAGGTTGAGTTGCTAATGAAGTAGTGGCTAAATCGACCCAGTCGTCATTTTGGTTGTGAATTTGTGCAATGGTGTGGCATCTTACTTCTGTTATCTACTATAAATTTTGAATTAGGAAGATGATTATGATTTATGAACGGTCAACGGTGGTTGTGGTGATTTCACCCTGCTGCGAAAAATGAAGGGCATACATTCTGGTAAGTCTTTACATATATGTTTTTAAAGTGTTGGAATAGTTTTCATTTAACTTGATAAGTCTTTACATATTAGTGTTTTTGATACGAGTGGAACTTTTGCAGTAATTTTTTCTATACCACACATATCTACCAGCTTATTAGTATATTAAATTACTTGAAATTGATGTTCCACTTAATTAATTCTCTGAAGCTAGAGTTACTGAACATGTCATTGTCTTGTTTCAACAAATTGATTGTCGTCAAGTTAGTATAACAAACTCTCAAGTTTATTTGTTACTGTCTGCAACCTTTATTTTTGAGCGGTTTTGCTTGCTAAGGAAGAAGCTATCCGAATGTAGATAGTTCTTTCTTTGGCGATATCTTTATGCCCTTTTTTTTAATAAGACGCCATAACATGAAGTCATGTACTGCTAGTCATCAAACCGATGTACTTTAATTCACCTTTCATTTTTGCTTACTGTGACAAAGGCGATCGTGGCAAGTGGTTGTGTGTTGTTTGTCATGTTAAAACTAAACCTGTAACTTATTTTTGAATCATACAGTAATTGTGTTGGTTCTAATGTTCCACAGTTTAGAGAGTCAACACAAAATATTTGTCTATCAATAATAGAAATTAACCTTAATTTAGGGAGTCAACAACCAATGTTTGTGTATCAACAATAAAAATGGTAGTCAACAACCAATATTTGTGTATCAACAATAGAAATTGATCTTAGTGTAAGGAGTCAACAACAAATATTTGTGTATCAACAATAGAAATTGACCTTAGTTTAGGGAGTCAACAACCAATCTTTGTGTATCAACAATAGAAAAATGGAATCAACAACCAATATTTGTGTATCAACAATAGAAATTGATCTTAGTGTAAGTAGTCAACAACAAATATTTGTGTATCAACAATAGAAATTGACCTTAGTTTAGGGAGTCAACAACCAATGTTTGTGTATCAACAATAGAAAAATGGAATCAACAACCAAATTTGACAAATATTTTTGAACTTTTGATTTTTTGGATCAACTTCAGTTGTTGACACATGGTGGTGGCGACAACGGCAGTGGCGGCAACAACAACAATGGTGGTGGTGTGTGGCGGTGGTGGAATATTATTGGTGGTTGTATATAGTAAGTGGTGGTGGTGACTGAGTGGTGATGGTGGTGGAGTGGTGGTGGCGGCGGTGCTGTTGGTGGTGGTGAAATGGTGCTGGTGGTGGATGTGAAATAATAGAAAAATCTATTTTTTAATGGATAAGATTTTTAAATGGAAAATAATATTGTAAGTGAGGGTATTAAGGTAATCTATTTTTTAATGGACGATAGTCGAACCATGTAAATCTTTGTGTCTCTTGATAACTTAACATTTACATTATTATTGAGTTTATCATTACCATAATTCTTGTTTTCTGCATCTCAGATCAATTGACCACCTCAGTTCTACGGAAATATCATTACTTCTTAGTATTGAATTTTCTAAGTTGTTCATATTACGTAGACTATGGGAAAAATATTAGTCATAGTTTGGCGCTAGAAACAAGCGCCGTAAGTCTGAGCTTTTTATCATTCTTTCATTTTCTTTGTTCTTACAAATCTTCTCTGAAAGAGAGATCTTATTAAAAGGAGGGTGGATCTCACTTTCTAGTCATACATTCATCTTTCCGTTACATAAGTTCTTTGAGTTCTTAGCCTCAAAAGACTTACAATCTCACAAATCTACAAGTTTCTTCGAAAAGCGCGTTCAAAAACATCAAATTTTTTGTTTTTCTCTGAGAACCTTTTCTGAAAACATATCCTTTGGATCTGAGTATCTTTGAATACTAGGGAATTTCAGTGAAAGTTTAAGGAGAAAAGACCTTAAAAAGCATTTAATAGCTGCGAATCCTTAAAGATCTGACACCTTTCTCACATATTCGCTAGCATTTACTGTTGTCTTTCGCTTAGGTGTCATTTAAGAGTTAAATACTCCCTCCGTCCCACTAATAAGTGACCTAGTTACTTTTAGATTTTGTCCCACCATTAAGTGACCTATATCACTAAACAAGGAGATATTTCTAAAATTATCATTTTAATTGATTATAAGAAATATAAGAAATATGCATAATTTGATAATCATGTTTATATTCGTTACGTAGGTGTTTTAAAATGCTTTTCAATGGTACGAAGTTTGCGAACATCCGTGGTGTAGTTTGAGAGACAAATCATTTCAAAATTTCACTATTTATTATTCATAAGGGTATAATTGTAAAAAGTGTTTAAAAATACTTTTCCCCTTGCTTGCCTTAAAAATTGTGTATACTTGAACTAGGTCACTTAATAGTGGGACGAAGGGAGTATCATCTTTTAAAACCAAATTACGGAAAAGCGACGTAGCCGCCTTTTTTGTCTCTGAACACTAACTGCTACTCCAGCGAAGGCACGTAGTTTTGTTTTACCTTGTGTTTTCAGAAGAAAAAAAGCTGAAGGTATGGAAAAGCCAAGTGATGTACCATCAAGCTCAAGACCCGCTGTCACTAGAGGAAGGTCCCAGAATCTCTCACGCATGAACCCGCGAAACGAAGCAGAGGACGGGAAAAGTGAAATAGCAAGAAGAACGACCGCCAATCAACCTCCAATTTGAGCTGAAGGGATGGGGAAAACATCGGGGGCACAACCGCTTTACGACATGCTGTTACCGGAGCCCACTCCTATTACGTAGTTACCTGAGAAGAAAATTTCTTCTGATTATATTGAGAAATAGAGATATAACTCTTGGATATATTTTCCATTGATTGAGTATGACTGTCTAGTTGAATCTCTTGAAATTATATTGGAATTGGTCCATACAGATTGTCTAACTAAATATTAGGTATGATTGTTGTACCCCGCTTTTTTCAATATGTAACATTATTTTTCCCAAAATCAATTAAAAAGGAGAAACAAGAATATTTTGACTGAAAATCACAACAAAAAAATAGTGGGGACAAGCACCTAACTTGTACCGAACAGTAAAAAATAAAAGAGAGAGGATCTTCTAAGTAAACCTAAAATAGCACACAGGTTTCTAGGCTTAACTAACTAAACTCCATGGGGTTGTTGTATGTTGAGTAAATGTGTTCCCAAGGTATACTGCTATTTAATATCATCCATACCATCAGAAATGGCCAAGAGGGTGCTACATAATGAATTTATTTCCTCAACTACCTAATGCTCATTTGGGACCATAACATGATTGTTTGGTTTAAGTAATTTAAACAGTTTCCACCAACATCTTCGATTTCCTACGTACAAGGCTCGATGCCAACTTCCGGCATTTTTTCCTAAATTCTGAAAGAAATCTGTAAGCGAGGTATTAGATAGATTATTATAAAGATTTTATATGTGAAATTCAGGAAAGAAAAACATAACATACTATGTGTGACCCTATACTAATAATCATGAAAAGCTTCACCACCGCGTATCAAGTGTACGCTAAACAATTCACGGAAGTGGAGGAAACAAAAAGAGTAGAAATCGTGTGTGGCCTGCATTATCCAGTTAATCTAGAAGCTAAAAGAGGTAGCTAGTGTTTTCTCATGTACTTGTTTAACAAACCGCTCGAGCATGTTTTATGATGCATTTAATGCATGCACATTGAACTCCTCATATATCCTTTAACAACTTACGTTCAACCTTTGTTGTTTTCTTTTACGGCTTTGCTTCATTTCATGTTTGTCTGCCTGAATGATAGCCAGATTCTTACTGAATCTTGGATTGCCGCATGGGAACTTTGTTGCTTAAATTTGAATTCTCATGGTCTTGTAAAACGAGTAAGACAATATTGATAATAACATATCAGAAAGACAGTATCCAGGGAAATGAATAAAGACACTCTTCATTTCCATACTCTATCAGGTATAGAATCCGTTCCAATTTTATAAAGGCTTGGATTCTGTGGGAGATAAAGTCCAGAAAGAAAACTCTAAATCTTGTTTAAGGCTTGCGACTTATGGATTATGGATACACGCTTTTAAAACACGAAATCCCGGGGATAAAACTGAAGTTGTAAGCTTGAATTTTATTAGCCAAAAAGGCATACATATACATTAGACTCATTACTAACAAATGATTACTTTTCTTTTATCAGGTCTAACATCCCTTCGGTACAATATCAGTTAATTATTTGGAACTAATAATAGAGATATATGCGGAAATAGGCCTAGTATTCTATCCGAAAGACAGTATCAGGCTCGTGTTTTTTTGCGCTTTGCAAAACTAGGTCTTCATCCACATTTCACCCATTGTTAGTTTACTCTACTTATCGGTCAGTTCAATCGATTTCTCCTTGAATGAGTTGAAATAATGACGGCCGGTTTGCCCTTATACCCAAGCCGAAATTAAAATTAAAATAAACTCTAATAGAAGACAATACAGTATAACTTCTACAAAATAATAGGCTTGGGACCAAGAAAAATTATTATTTTAAGGAAATATTATATTATCGATAATATAACAAATTATTATTTTATAATTAATAATATATAATTACTTTAAAAATTAATTCCTAGCTTGGAGGTTGAATAATATTTGTAGGTTAAGTATAATATCAATTTTGTAAAAGTATTCTCAGAAATTACTTCTTGTTGCACTATAACAATGTGGCCCGGGTTACTTTGATTGCACATTACGAATATGGCCCCGGGTTCTTTTATTTGAATAAAAAAAACTAATATTAAATTATATTCTGGGAAAGTTTAATATGTATGAAATTAATTTTTTATTTTTCTAGTAGCCTTATTATTTTATATATTATTTGGGACATAATAATCATTAAGGGGAACTTTTGAAATGTATTAAATTATGATTTTATCGAATTTATTATTTTAACACTAAGAGTCCGAGTCGGATCAGGAAATTTTATTACTTTAACGAAAATATTATATTATCCAGTATTACTTTAAAGAAGTTATACTTTATATGCTTTATAATCTTCGGGAAGAACAACATACCTAGATAGCGGAAATTGTACGAACGAACCTAATGAACAGTCATGAACACTCCACTTCCACGTATTTAGTGTGTGCGGCATAACTCCCTAAAAAAAAGAAGAAGAAAAAGGTGAAAAGCATGAATAATCCAATTTTTATTATGTGTATGTCCTACTAAGACTAAGCAATATGGTTTGGGCGTTTCGCATAAAACTAACATATTGTGGTGTTGTGTTTGGCTATGCTCAAATTTTAGCGTGTTGTACTAGGTTGTGTTCGTGATGGCACATTCCAGTTTACACCTCTAGATGTAACTCAACACTCATTTAGCTTGGTTACGATTAAGCAGTGGCCAACTGAAATGCCAAACCATAGTGCTTGGCCTAAGGCTAGCTTTTATGGAGATTCACGGAAGAAGCTGGCGGAACAAAAGTGTCGACATGTCCCTATTATTCCACGTTTTGACTATCGACACTAGTTGCAGATGTAGTCCCATTTTAAATCTTAAAATGCGTAACGATTATGTGTTCGGCATAAAAATGAGAAATCTCCGCAACATCTAGTCCAGAAAATTTGTGTAGTGAAAGGCAAGTCGTGAGGAACCGTGAAGCTTCATTAAAGCTAAGTCTCATAAATATGGTTGTTAGTAGTTTGTTACATAGGTTTACCAAAATCTGCCAATGTTACCAATCCACCGAATAAGGAGCGTTGATTATTTTATTTTATACTCGTGGAATTTAGTAACCCGGTAATTGTTGGATATTTTCAAAGAATGCATTTTTGTTTGCCGCTATCGAGGGGTCCGGAGAGGGCAGCTCCTCCCGGTAAAAAACCTACAAATTTTATTCGAAATTTGAACAGACGCGTGTCTGCCAATAGCCACCATTGATGCCTTTTGAAGGTTTCGTTTGGTGATGAAGAAACAACTCTAATTAGAGACATGAAAATCCTATAAATAATGATGATTGTTTCTCTTGATTTTTTTCGAAGAGAAGGTTATTTAAAAAGAGAAAAAGAGAATACAATTACAAAGAGTAATTACTCACTCATGAGCGCTTCCCAATTGCTCCAGATGAGACTTGGGGGAACAAATCTAAAGGAAACAGTGTCACAAGACCACAGAACTACAAGTTGTTTGACAAGATCAATATTTGGCGGTCACCAAAAACTCTCCCATTTCGTTCCTTCCATAAGATCCAACAAATAGCGTAGTGTATAATCTCCCACACCTCCTTTCCCCTTCCTTGTAAAACATTAGTAGTCCAAGCTTCAAGCAGTTGAAATAAATTTCTTGGAATCGGCCAAGATATCTTAAACGCCTTGATAAAATAATCCCATATCGCAAAAGAATAGGAACAATGAAGAAACATGTGATCAGATGTTTCTTTTTCGTCGTTACACAAGACACACAAGTCACTTTGAATTCTCATACCACGATGGACTAACATGTCTCTAGTGGGGATTGAATCATGAAAACATGCCCAAAGAATAAAGCTTACCTTATTTGGGATATTGTGCTTCCATAAGTGAGAATCAAAGTTGCAAGGAGGATAGGATCCTGTCAAAACCTCGTAACACTTCTTAGCACTAAAATTCTCCATAATATCCACTTCATCTTCCGCTTCCACTAGCACCGGTACTGGGTAATAGTAACGTCTTAGCAAGTCCCGTTCTAGCTTCTCATTTGCGTTCAAAGGCTTCCTGAATTCACAATTCCAACTATTGTTCACAATCATATCAGCTATTGACGCATCCTTCACCTTGACAGCCTTGAAAATGACCGGGAAGAAATCTTGAAGTCTCCCTCTATCTAGCCATTTGTTTCTCTTGAATTCACATCAAGTCTATTCGTTTTCTTCTTCTCTAATAGTATCATTAGAACATGATACAGTGTATTCTTGGTCAAGTTAAGGAAGTACAATCCTTGAATTTGATTATGGTGATAGGGCTCACTAAATCCTGAAGGCATAATTCGAAAGACATGCTGTACTCGCCAAATTAATTAGGAATGGTCGAATTATTATCAAAAAGAATTGAAAGAATTTTGAAGCCAGGATACACCATTTTTCTGTTTTTTTTCATCCTCTAGTTTTTTAACCCAATTTCCTATAGTAATTCCCTATAACAATTTTATTGTTACCAATAATCGAGATCCTCAGTGTAAATACATTTTTATATAGCAAAATCCCCTCAAAGAAAGACACCCAACACCGTGAATAATGATGGGGAAGTCTGCTTTCACTAAGAGTCGGCCAGGAAATTGTCTTGCTAGCTTCCAATTTTGATACTTTAGTTTTATTTTTGTTCTGCTTTCCGATAAAGGATGGATAAGGAACAGGCCTTTCCTACAAAGAAACGTCGTGTACTAAAAAGTATTAGAGACAAAGCAAAAGGGGACAGCAAAAATATTGTTGAAAATTAAAGCTTTGGCAACCACAGACACAGAACGAGTAAGGGGCACAACAGTAGAGCACTAATTAGCCTTAATTCGGGCATTAGCAACGTATTGATGATAGAGTATCTTTTTTAGCTCCTCTAGACCGCAAGTCTAATTAGTTTTTATTTATTTCTTGTGCTCATCTCTTTTCTCTCTCTCCTCATAAACTAGAGAAAAATCCATCAACTTTTTCTTCTTCCTTTGCTCAGAGTTAGTCTTTTAGGGACTAAATCTGAGCAAAGGTTTCTTGTTTTTAATTATTTTTGTTGTTTTCAATAATTTCTTCGCTATTAGACCGATTTTTATCTTCGCTATTTGAGCGATTTTATCTACTCTTTTAAAGTGTTTTTTCCTAACGATTTGTTCGTGTTTGGTTTTCTTGATAAAAGTACATCGGCGATTCAGCAAGGGCAGAGAACAATTTCTTCTTCATCAGAAAAATAGATCTTGGGTTCGGGTTAGTTGCACATGAAGAATTTTGGGCGTATCACTCCTCTGTCATATGAGCATCTCTTTTCCAAGAAGGAAAAAATCTATCAAAATGGTCGAATTATAGTTTTGTAAACCATTCCTTCTCCAAGCTCATAGTACAAGATTTGGGTGCTATCGTGCATGGTGGATCGCTCTTTCTCTTCACGATTTATTTACGTTTTGTATCTTTCTTTGTATTTGCTTCATGTTATGATGTACTTGTTTCTCTTTAAAACCATCATCTAAACGTTTCTTATGAAATGAATTACTTGTAGTTTGATGATAAAAAAAAACAAACTTTTATTTATTTATTTTCAATGTTAAACTAGATTCAGAGTATTAATTGTTTCTAAACAAAAAGAATGTATACATTTATCAAGATTTCATAACGATGGTGATGGTACCAAGCAAATATAGTGCACGAGTACTGTTAGACTACGACATCCAACTCAAAACCAATTGACAATGAGTGGAGAGGCTCTAAGGGATTATAAACCGCAGGATCTTAGATTGCCCAACAATGTGGGACTAATAATTTCAACACGCCCCTGCACGTGTAGCCTCGTTGGGTCTAACACGTGGACAATTAAATCGGGTGACGCGGAGTAAAGGCGTGATCGAAAGACTCGCCGTAAATAACCTGCTCTGATACCATGTTAGAATACGGGCATCCAACTCAAAATCAACTGGCAATGAGTGGAGACGCCCTAAGGAATTATAAACAACAGGATTTTAGATTGCCCAACAATGTGGGACTAATAATCTCAACAAGTACAACACTACGATCCTCTAGTACAAGACACGATCAATCGAATCTGCAATCTAACAAAACAATGTTAATTG
Organism: Papaver somniferum; assembly: GCF_003573695.1. Lineage (NCBI taxonomy): Eukaryota > Viridiplantae > Streptophyta > Magnoliopsida > Ranunculales > Papaveraceae > Papaver > Papaver somniferum. The sequence continues at coordinate 222,460,682 of NC_039358.1, forward strand.
TCAAAACCATTTTGCCATCTTAATTTTTATTTTGTGAGACCATTTCTGCATTAGTGTAATTTAGAGTTAATTATCTTTTTTAATATGTAGTGCCTGAATTTGACCGCCGGTTTTGGTGGATTTTTTTATTTTTGTTATCATTGTATAGAATGCCTCGTTACGGTATGGTATTCCATTGTTAATAGGTTAATAACCATTTGGTGCAGCATCCGTCACTGGGATAAATTAATCTTTTACCCACTTCATGCAACAGAATGGCCTTCATTTCGAGGGTATTTCAATCATTGCATTTTTAATACAAATTCATAAAACAGTATTAAATAAACAGTAAATTTGGTGAAGTGACGAAATGGCTGAAGAGACTTTATTTTTAATAATAAGGGCTAATTTAAATTAATCAAAACAAAAGAGGAGGCACTTACAAATAAACAAAAGAACATTACAAAAAGATAATCTAACATTGATTCAAAGTTTTTCCGGTTTCCCAATAGAGATCGACAGGCATGTTGTATGTTGGATAATGTATTCCCTCCGTACACTGTTAACTAATATCATCCATCCCATGAGAAACGGTCAAGAATGATTTTCTATGGTGAATTTATTTGTGCAACTATTTAAGACATATTTAAGACATCAACACAATTGTTAGGTTTAAACATTTTAAATAGTTTCCACCAACATCTCCGAACTTCCAATGACTTAATATTTTTCTCTTAATGCTCAAAGAAATCTTTAATCGAAATTAGAGATCTTTTGTATATAAACTTGCCGAAGAAAAACCTAATGTGAGTGAACCTAACTAACAATCATGAAAACTGCACCTCTACTCATGTACCTATCGAGTGTGTGACAAACCAAAAAAAAAGAAGAAAGAAAGATGGGAATCGAATGCGACATGCATATGTGAAGGGTATTAATTTCACATGGCTTCTTGCAATTCATCTTGGTGTGCTTGTTTAGTTACCCGGTCAAGCATGTTTTGCGATGCGTTTAGTGCATGCACATTAGTTGAACTCCGATCTATATATATATATATCCTCTTGGATTGCTGCTTTGGGTTCTAAATGTGGATATCCTGGTCATCCAGAGAAAATTTACAATCCATATCGAAACTGTGTTGTTCGCTTTTAAAATTCTACTTCACTCCATATGTGTCTCAAAATGATTGGCAGATTCTTACATAATCTTGAAATATGCCGCATGAGGAGAAGGTTGCTGCTTAAACTTGAACTCCCAAGGTCTTACAATAAGTGTAGGATAATAATAATAACGAAAGTGAAAACATGTACATACTGGTCCAGACTGTATCAGATGTTGCTATTTCATTCTAATTTGATAAGGTCTTGCTTTAAGCATCAGAATCATACTTAAAGGTTCGTGAATCCGCATGGCAAGCATTGGCAGATGCCCATTTTATTGGGCTCTCAAGCTTATTAATTTACAAAAAAAAAAAAAAAAAAAAAAAGAAAAAAAGTTTCGAAGTCTATTTGTGTCTAATTGCCCATCCTAGATTCTTTTGTTTTTGCCTCTATAACAAGATTTCTGGCTTCGGCACTGTGTAAGTCTTGATATATGGATAAAATGATACACTAACGAAAAATTCTTGGACCCGTTCCACAAAATAGCTAAGGATGGGGGAAAATATCTCTAGCCCATTTCTCTATTTTTGTTTATCACAAACCCATCGTTAAAATTACAAATATAAACAACCCATAATTAGTTTTAAATAGTAGCTAGTTACACAGTTAACCTTATACTCTCTCCCTTACTTTTTAATAGGCCAGTTTTTTTTTTTGAGAAAATTAAGAAAATTAAGAGAACTAATTATTGAAAGTGGTCTCTAGACACTTGTCAATAAAATAAGTGAAGTGAAATGGTCCTCATGACACTTGTCAGCCAAAGAAATAAGTGAAATGGTCCACATAACACTTGTCATCAAAAAAAGTTAAAAGAAAAGTGGTCCCAGAAACTTAAAGTAACATTTGACTTTCCCAATTAGGAAACTAGCATATTTTTTGAAATATTTATTTATAAAAACTGGCCTATTAAAAAATAACGAGGGAGTATATAAATAAAGAAAAAAGCCTAAATTCTTCTTTTAAAAACGGTTACGGATGAAAGAGATAAATGATTATCCCCACAAAATCTTCCTAACAAATCTCCAAAGAAATCTGTTTCTGTTTTCAATTTTGGTCATTGCTCCTTGTATTTCTCCTCTTCTAACTAATTTAAGGTGAAAACTGCTAACTATACGTAGCTTAGTTTTGTACGCCAATATAACACGGCCGGTCCATATAACCGTGAGAATTTTGTTTTTCACAATTTGTATTTTGTGAAAATGGAAATTATTAGGGATGCACATTGGGTCGGGTAGGCCGGGTTTGGCCTCACCCGTCACCCTACCCACTAATGGCGGGTAACTGAAGTTATCACCCGCACCCAACCCAAGATCACAGCAGGTCGGTTTTCACCCGATCTAAAATTACAGTGGGCTGGTCGGGCGGGTGGCGGATATACCCGTCTTATCAAAAAGAGACTCCATTATTACAGACATACAAGCTTGGTTTCCTTCGCACAACGAAAGACAACAAAAAAAATCTTTATACAGAAGTCCAAAAAAGTAATAACATCAAAATCTTGAACACATATTGCTTCTCAGCTGCGAAACTTCGCTCAATGAAGCTGATTGATTTCTTCTTTCGCCATTAACAATGCATGTTAGGTGAATACTATAATCAAACATGCCGGCAAGAAGCAAATTAAGTTGGTGAACAATCTGATAGAGGTTTAAGCTAACTGTTACCACATGAATAATGTGAATGAAGACCATCGGCCTGGAAACTTGTTCAATGTTGTTCACAGGGTAAAATCCCTAAATCAAGCAACAAAAAAAAATGATACTCAATGTTTTAGAAATTGATTGAATGGGTTTGTTAACAAAGATTCGCTGATTATAAATCAACAATCAAATGATTTTGGATCCAGATTTTATAAGAAAAATTGAATTTATATTGGAGAACAAAGTTTAACTTTTATAGAAGATTTTTTCAAAAATCTGTCTTAAAACTTACAGATATAAAAACTGAAGAGCAAATCATTGTCGCAATTCTACCTTCAGAGCTATTGAATCTGACATCACCATCAGTTACTAATGTTGTTGGTAAAAGCCTGGAGAAGTAATCTACTTCAATTGGTCAAGAGATAAGAAGAGACCGAAGCTATGAATGAACACCGTCTCCATCTGCGTCAACCTTTCGAATCTGTTGTATTCCTATTTCAAATCAAAGAATAACGTAAGTAAAGAAGACTGAAGTAGAATGAAGAAGATAATAGAAACTGAGAGAAGAAAATAAGCGATTAGGGTTAGCTAGGTTAGATTTCACACTTACATATGGGAATTGGACGACTAAGATTATTGGTTGGAGATAATCTAAGGGTTAGTGTAGTTTTAGGCGGATGGGCGGGTAAGGTCGGGTGAAAAAGGGTGAGAGTCATAGTCGACCCGCTGATGGCGGGTTTTTAAAGATGCGAGTCATAGTTGACCTGTGCCATCAGCGGGTAGGGTCGGATACGAGTATTTTTGGACGGGTGCGGGTTGGGTTGGCGGTAGGGTCGGGTTTTTGTAGCCCCAAAAATTATCATTAGCTTTCTAAAAATTGATAATTGCAATTATTTTGGGTTCCAATTCATATTTGTGAAAATGGAAATTATCATTAGTTGACGTTTGATCAAAATTGTAATTTTCACAATTAGTTGATAGTTGCGATTTTCACACGATTTGTTGTGTAAAAATCCAAATTATCACATGCGCTCTCAATATTCTAGTTTTAACATCTAGTGATAATTGCAATTTTTTCTACCCGTCGTTTTCAGAGGTCATAAACAAAAAACACAACATAATTATTTTAGACTGTGAAAGTATACAGCTTAGTAGCATCTTGACAGTACAGGGTCATACTGTGATACCCTTTTTTTATGGTTTCTTATTATGTATCATAACTTCAAATGCAAGGTAGAGAATAGGATTGTAACTTCCAAAACAAAGCAAAGGAAAAGGTAATTATCATCAAAGATACAAGTAAAAGTAGGCCATTAATAAACCGTTGATCTCCAAAACCAATGAAACAAGTACGAGTACTAGGAAGATATAGATCCCACATGTGGAACCACAAACTTTACGAATCCCGTAAGGATTGAAGGTTAGTAAGGGACGGTGGTTTATGGTGGTAGTAAATTGACCAAATAGGAAAAGCTTGGTAAAGGTTGATACTAATAGTACTCGGAGAAGAAACAATTATATCATCCCAAACCCGAAACTGCTACTGGAATTGGAGAAAAAAAGGAAGAAGAAGAGAATACGTTTTTGGTGAAAGAATAAGAGTGGTGGAACGACTTTGTCTACTTTTTAGATTCAAAATAAGATTTTTAAGGTATTAAATTAATTGGCAGTAAATATTTTGTTTATGAGGAGATATTTCCGGAGATAATTATGGCCATCAACATTGACCGTAAAAATTGGTTTATCTTTTTAATTATTTTTAATTAAATTAGTTTAGTAAAATTGAGTAAAAGGCTAATTTTGTCCTACATAAAATGGTAAAATTCAAATTCAATCTAAGAGCATCTCTAATGGCGGGTGTTAAAAATCCTATGTGGATTTTATTTTGAGACCCTTATTTAAAAGAATTTATACATATAGTAAATATAGGACCCCATGATTAGAAAACCATCTCCAACACTATAGAGGTTTGAGCCTTAGAAAACTTTGTGTGATGAAATTTAAAAGTTTAATTGTTTTTTAATTAATTATTAAAAAGAAAAAATATGACATGGAGGTCATTCCGGAGGTCAAGATAAGGCTTTCTTCAAAATCTTCAAAATTAGTTTTTCATCCCTCCTATTTTATAGGACCTATTGTTGGAAATGGATTTAGTTAAAATGAAGGTCTAAAATCCTATGTGTCACTAAAAAAACAAATCTTCCACCTTCTCTTGGAGATGCTCTAAATCGGCTAATCTTAACCGTAAATCTTGTATTTTGGTCTAAACATATACACCATCTTAATGATGAGTATCTGAAAAAAAGAGGAACCAAACATGGGCCCCTCAAAAATTTCCGCATCTATAAATTGCTCGAGCAAAGTCTAGAGGTTTCTAACCTCCTTTGACAAGTCAAAGATAAGGATGAAGACCATAAACGTGTCCCTCCCATGTCTAACTGACATGCATGATTCTAGGCTATAAATAGCCGTTGTTGTACTTCATTTTGTACTGAAAATGAATAAAAGTTAATAAAAATTCTCTTCCACTTTGCCACTACTGTTTACATCTTAGAGCTAGCACTATGGTGCTAGCTATCCCTTTCCTATCCCTCGAATGTAGTGAAGGGATGACACTTGAAAGGCAATTTTGCTATGGTGCCCTTTCATTCTTTCCCTACACGAGACGCGTACTCAGTACCCGTATGAATAGTGCCAAACGGGTACTCAGTACGCGTATTTTTTTTTTCGTTTTTTTCATGAAAAATATTTATCTAGGTATATTTTTGAGTAAAAAAGAATATATCAAATAGGTAAAAAAGACGAGTTTTAGTAATAAAAGGATTGAAAAAGGGAAGTTTTAAGGTAAAAGTTTAAAAACCAGAAGAAAAAATACGAATACTCAGTACTCGTAAAGTGAAAAAGTAAACGGATACTCAATACCCGTGTGATTTCTCTTCATTACAAGGCTGATCAGATCTGATCAGCCTTGTAGGGATACATCAACCATCCTTCCCTACATTAAATTTGGGAGACCATAGTAGATGATTTTTTTTGGGTTTTAAGGGATGGAGAGGGATAGGAAAGGGATATCCCTATCCATAATGGTAGCTCTTATGCTCTAAACATTGAGTACTTAATCTTACTGTTAGTAGATATATGTAGTAGTAACCACTACTAAAGTTAGTTAACCTAACTTAATTAAAAGCACACCACTATCGGTGGTGCTTATTACTTAGCTTAAGTTCCGTCAATAGTCATTTCCCATTTGTAAATTATAACAAGTTATCGGTACGAATTGCTCCGTGGCAATTGTTGGGGCTGACGATACGGAAAAAGATAATTCTTTTCAACCCTTGCATATTTAATTTAACTATTTCTGAGTAGTTTTATGCATATAATTTTTATTATGTCTAACTTCGTTTCCTGTTTTAATTAGGACTTGTAAAAGAGAAATTTAGACATCTACCATGTCCGGTATGTACTATTTGGAGCACAGGTAATTATACGGTAGATGAAGAGATATCCAAAATATGTTTTCGAATATAACCAAATATTTGAGTTTTGTAGCGTTTTGCTATTTTCCGCATTAGCCAACCAACGGAAGGTTTTTCCGTGTCCTTTTGGATACCGTAGAGAATAAAATTACCTTTGTTGGTACACCAGTGATTTTTTTTGGTATTAACGGTTCTAATATCGGCAGAGCGAGGAATTTTTGCATCTTGAGGGATAGCAAAGTTTTGATATTCCTTTGCTATAATAATCTCCGGAATTCAAAGTCGTTCCACCAAAGGTCGGAATGCGATGAAAAATGAACACCAGGTCAACACAGTTAGTCTGTCTCTATCAACGGTCCTTGAAATGACCTATATAATTGATATCGAGACAATTTATTTTAAGATATAAAGAATGTGTTCATATTTAAACTTTGAAAAATTAATATTTCGTCGACCCTAACTGCCGAAATTGGAGATTTGTCGATATTATGTTAGAACAGTGTATGTTACATTTTGAATGTTTTTCTTTCTTGTTTCACCATTGATTTTTGTGGTAAATAGTTCGGCTCGATTTTAGAGAAGATATGTGCAACATATACAATATTGCAGCGAGCAATAAGGAGAGTCGCACATTTTGCGCCCTTATGTGTTCCTGCTAGTTTTGTGGCGTGCATAATATGCGCCTATTATATGCATCGAAGAGCTTTAAAGAGCTAGTGCTTAATTTGCACTTTGTATATGTTGTATCAACAATAACGAGTGTTGCATATGTTGACTGCACCTCGTAGATATACAAAGGTCGTGTGATAATGAGTGTTGCATTTTGTAAATGATATTTAGAGTTAATATCATGTCTTCTCGTCGCCTAAGCTATTATCTAAAATCACAAATTTGGTGAATTAAATTTGCAATTGTACCTATGCAAATAAGTCTATTTTTGGCAAAGAAGGAAAATGCAATTGTGGTAGGCATATTTATAAAAATGGGAACCGCAATAGTTCTCGGGTTTGAGAACCTGATGAGCACCGTACCACCAAAAGTGGAAAAATACGGCACGGTAGTATAAGAAATGGTTTGAATAAGCCATCTTTGAGCCTGGAAGAGCTCTGCTATCGTTGTGACATAAAAGACACGGTACGTGCATTTGAAATGTCATTCATTATTGTTGATCTCTATCGGTCGTCTTGGCAGGACTGAGACTGATATTGAGATAGTGTTTATGGTCACAAAAATCGTTTACAGTTTACTGTTAATTTTACATGGCAATGTAAATTCTTAAAATTATTCCAGCTGGACAGTAAACGAGAGAGAAAACCTGATCAGTTACCTCCCCTGGGATGCGTGTTATAGTTGTTTTCTGCACCTAGTTGCTCCCTTGACAGGTAGAGTAATGCGGAACTGAAGGTTCTGTTGATGAGGAATTCCCGCCTAAGGATCAAGGGGAGAATCGTCGACGATATTGGTTAAATCCAATAGTGTCTCATCTAAATTCTCACATCGAGAAATGCCTAAGGTGTTGGAGATTACTCTGTTGCTAGATTTTGCAAGAGTACGCTTGCTTGATTCGGCATATACTAAAGTCCTTGCAAGGCTTTCCATGTAATTGCAGTGATTGTTTCGTCTGAAAAATATGCTTGGAAGCATAGACGAAAAACCTCTAGTTCGAGGTATGCCAATCTAATCAGATAACGTTCATATTCTCTTTGAGTGATGAGTTGATATCTCTCCCGACGAGGAGCACATCTATAAAAGTTGTGTTGATATCTTTTGAGAAAGAATATCCGCATATTGAACTTTGGTACCAATAGATTAGGATTCCTCGTACTCTAAAGAATGATGTAAGATCATTATTAACTGATTATTAACTGGTCGTCGATAATACTATGAGGAGCTACTGAAATCGATGTAGGTGGATATCCCCCCTTTTCAAAGGATATATCGACAAAGTTTATATGATTGGCAAGTATGGAAATCAATCCATATTAGTGTGTTTTCTCCCTTTTGTACGCTCTTGAGACCTTAGTCTCAGCATCGATTACGATTTTGATGCTAATCAAAGAGCGTGGTGAAGAAAACTAAGGTCGCTTGTTATTCAGCACCACCTTAACAACGAGTTTCCGCAGACACTAACCAGGTTGATGAAAGTATGGTCTGGTAGTCATAAATGACTCGACATATCACCTGGATGATAACTGTGTATCTATACTCATATAGATGAAACTCTCGCTTGTTAGTCGTTGATGTTGTATCATCCTAGTAATGCTTTGGGCATTGACGGTGAGTATATTTGATGTTCTTGTGCATTTTGAACTTATTATTCATATAACCATTGTCATGTTTTCTGTTTGAGACGTGCTATGTTCCACTGCATATGCTACTACAACAAGATTTGCAAATTTGGATGAGAAAAGTCTTTCCACCATTTTGGGGAGAAAAGGCATCGCCTGAAAAATGGCGTGAAGTCCTGGCTTGCAAAAAAATGAACCAGGATATATCTCATATGGATGTTTTCAGCATTAAAAGACATACCGAAGATTTCATATCTTCATAAATTGCAAATCAAGTTTCTCTATGATAAGCTGTGTATGTAGTAGTAAGTGTGTCATTTAAAACACACCACAATGTGGATGACTAGTTGATTTAAAATATTCTGCACCTCCTGAAATGAAGGATCAATCACAATTATTAAAAGGTAGTGCTCTCAAAGAGACTATCAGTGGAAGATCTAATTTCTCTAAGTATAGTTCTCTTAATAAGAGAATGTCTCTGCAAAGGATGTGGAACCTCAAAATGAGAGGATTTTCTTAAGGCATGCATGCAATAGATAAATTTTTGATCATAATCCAATGATTGTTGATGATATAGTCAAAGTATCCACTGATACTTCCGTAGGTGTTATTGATTTTAAACCATTCTCTATGGGAATGTCATCAAAGGTATGATTGGTTAAACCAGGAGAGATCGAAGAATAATAAAAACTTTCTTGCAAAATGCATAACATTGGTACTGCAACCAGAACACTCGATAATGTGATCCAATCTTAGCCACAGGTGGGTTTTTGCAGTCCCGACATCCGATAATGTAACCCCTAGTGGCTACAGGTGGGTGTGTGCATATAGTAAGAAAAACAAAGTCAACTAATGGCACAAAAGTCTTCCACAGAAACATGAGATGAAATGAAACATATTCCATGTTACGGATGCAACTACCTATTTGGTATTTGTTTGGTAGTCTTTTAAAGGACTCGACATGCATCTAAAGAATGTGGTAATTGAGGATCTGTATGAAGTACAGATAACTACACATAAATTCCTGAAGGTTTTCACCTATCAGTAGAATTACCATGTCATATGCATTTGCTCAATGAGGACGGAACTGGTCAATCGTCTAAGTGAATGCTTATATTATCTAGGGATATGTGAATCACCTTATATGCTCATAAACTGTGCATTTACTAGATACAATATCTACTTTATTGGAACTTCTGAAGAGTTCTCCAAAGCACAAAAATGCTTAAAGCAGAAGTTCGAGATGAAATTCTCGGTAAAACATGGTCTCAATTGTTGGTTGAGCATTGTAGCTGGAAGTCCATAATTTCGTCAACATTAAAGGTTTAGACATGTTTAATTGGACAAACTGACATAGTTGCAGTCATTCAATCTCTTACTTACAAGATTGATCGATTTGCATCTCAACAAGGGAGATGTATCACTCTGTGATTTGTATGTGTAAATGGTACATTAGCTAAAATATGCTATGTATAAATGATATTGGATTTAAAATGAAAGCCTGGTTCTTTCCAGCACCAATATCGAGCCATTGGTCCGAAGAAAGCTCATTCATCTTCATGGTACCATTATGCTTGATCTTTTGCATGAAAGATCGCTAAATGTCTCCCACAGAGAAAGGGTAATCAGAATGTTTAAGTTTTGATTTTTGGCAGGTTTGTTAAAGCAGCTAAACATTTTCCTAGCTACTAGTCTGGTAATAGAGGATACTTGTTTTCCTCCAGTCTGTTATGATTGTTCAGACAAAACTAGTAGAGAATAAATGGTTGTACCATCAGAATATCATTAAGAAATTGCAAAAAGGGAGATCAGACCAAGTTTCTCAACCAAAGGAAGCTGAAGCTGCTGAAGTCATTAGAAGATGGCTCGTGATCTCTACGCAATCGAAAAAAATGATCAACTAAGACGCCAACTCATCATGGGAAGTAAAGTCACAGAAGACTATGGATATTGGGTATGTTGGACATTACGTCGTGTACTCTTTTTCTTTAGTCAAGGTTTTGTCCCACTGGGTTTTCCTTGTCAAGGTTTTAATGAGGCATGCGAGTCCATTATAATCTGCAGTTCGAAATGTTGTACTCGTTTTTCCTTCGACCTGCTTTTTGTCCCTTTGGGTTTTTCCGGGCAAGGTTTTAACGAGGGAACATCTGCGGGTTTATCACTGTTCTGAGAACTCATTTTTTCCTACATTCAGGTTTTGTCCCTCTGGATTTTCCTGACGAGGTTTTTAATGAGATAACAATCTTAGAACGGTGACCATACTCTAAAGAAATTTATATCCAAAGAGTGTGCCCAAGGTGCGGTTATTGGATAATCGCATGTATTATCTGACCCAGTTTTTGTCCCACTCTGATTTTGTGACAAGATTTTAACGAAGCAAAATCAGCAGCGTCAGCAACGTCGTTGTGTACTCCCTGCAGTTCCAATTTTTTCCTAATGTTTTTTTCTGACACAGTTCCGATAAAGGAGGGGATTCATCGAAGAGGTCAACCTCATTTGGAGTTTCAAATGTTCGGTTTTTGTCCCATTGAATTTTACCGACAAAGCTCCGATAAGAAAATACAATTAAAGTGGTGGTCCAAGGGGGAGTGTTATGTAAGCATGATATAAAAGTGACCCACCATTATCACAATCTATAAAGGGTAAATTTATTAAATACCCTTAGTTTTGACACCCAATAAATATACCCTTATACAACAATATAAATACCCCTATCATTTAAGATAACCTGATGATGATGTTACGGAGATACTAAAGGTTTCATGTCAAGAAGCTCTAAATATGCTCGACAAGTACGTCCACGGGGTAATGAGTGATGAATTTGTATTAAGTTGGTCTCAAATGCTTAAGTTCTACACATTACAGAGGTATAAGTTTTTCTTGCCAAATTGAATTCCCTTGTGCGTTGGTGAACCACTATATTTATAGCACTTCGGCTCCAGGAACATCTTCGTTGTCTTTAGATCCATCATGAGATGATGTAACTTCCGTACATATTGTACCTTCATCTATGGTATGTCTTGTCAAGTCGAACTCTGCCACCTCAGCTCACCCATGTGTCCTTGAAGACTGCTCAACCTTTGGTCTAGCGGTACATTCGTTTGCCGCAAGCCTTCGCCAGTCAGATATCACCAGCTCATCTCTATCCACATGCCAATGATTTGCTTTATTGGATTTAATGTTGATTAGATACGTCGGCTGTCTTTGTCCCCTTATCAGCTGCCACATCTTTTTAGACTAGGGTATAGCCTCTCATCTACACCGTCGATGTAAGCTTCCTCGAGATAAGATAAAGCAGATCGAGAAGGGATCTACTGCTTCCCAGGATCCCGTGTATCGTTGAGGTTACTTTGTTTCTTTACACACGACCGCCTATACTGTTACGCGTGTATAAAGAATTATGTGTACACTTCTCTAGAGTACCAAACTTGTGTCCCGTCAAGATTATGAAAGAGCAAATCCAAGTGGGACCCAAGGGAAACCACAATCAACGAGTTGTACACTTGTACTCGATTATAATGGTAACGATTGGGTTTACTTGGCATCACTGACGGATCCATGAAGGGGTTAAAGGGGGCTATAGCCCGGGTCAAATGTGTAGAAAAATCAATTTATGTATGAGTAATCTCATAAGTTTTTGGTTTAGCCCACACGTAGTTCGACAACGGTCCAGAATTAGTTGTAAAATCATAACAACTTGTTATAATTTCGGTCGTAGTCTATGCTTTTATTGTTTTCTTTGCTTCACATGCAGTAGAAAGTCTTCGTTTGTTCCCTTATTCCCTCATATGCAATATTTTCTCCATTAGTTTGTACATTTAAAATTATTTCTAACCCTCTAAAAATTTGTCGCGGCCGTTGCCCGCTTAGTGGTTGCCTTACCCTATGAACTAGCCCTACCCAACAAATAATCCTGGGTCCGTCCCTGCTTGGCATAATGGGTGGATCATGTACATTTGCGTCTGCTTCGTTCTTTGTTTCATTTCATTTTCGTCGTTGAATATGTTTGTGATGTATAAGGAGGACCATGCCGTAACGGCACTGGGTGACGCTCAAGCAACATTACATATAACATCAAGTTCTATCAAAATATCTCCAAAGAATATAGATCATATGTAACATAAATTTTTTTTACCTGCGGTCAGGGACGGTATTAGGGGTGGCTTGGGGTGCTCCAGCCACCCCCAAAATTCTAAAACTACCCAAAATTCATATTTTAATGTGTATTTTTAGGAATTCATTTTTGTAGCCCCCAGGAAATTAGTGTTTAGCCTATCCTACCATTTTAGCCCACCCAGTCCACGAATCCTTCCTCCGTCGCTGCCTGCAGTATGAGTTGGAGATGAGTGGATGAGTAGAGACGGAGATAAGACTGAAATTAACTAGCAGGAAACGAAAAATTTAACTATAATGAGTAGTTTGTGTACTAGGTCAGATCTGTAAGTCCCCGAATCAACTACCTTTATAAAGACGTAAGCACACCAGAAGATAGTACGAAAATCAATTATCTCTAGCTACTTGAATCATTTCGAAACATGGAGCTTTTTCCTTACAATTTAGTTCTACTACTTCCTCTTGTCTTCCTTCCTCTATACTTCCTCGTCAAATTCAGTCACCAAAACAAACATAGCATTCCTCCTGTAATTACTGGAAATCCAGCAACACATCCAAATGAAGAATATGCAAGATCTAAGACATAACAAACAGTAGAACTTAAACTTATTTATTAATCTCAAGCGAAATACAAGTTACACTCGTGGGTTACAAGGAAACCCTAATCCCTTCTCCCACCCTATGAATTACAAGGAAACCCTAACTCTCTCTCTCTCTCCTATGCTAGCCCTTACCCTCTCCAAAAGATCTCCCCCCTTTACATTGTCCAAAGATCTCTATTTATAGGCCTAAGCAATCCTAGTGGTATACAACTCATATCATCTTGCCGTGGTTACTTTATGCTTCGCCTGGAGCATATTCCATAAAGTTTTTCCCCACCTTTCGTTGACTTCACGTGGTCTTGTCGGGACACCTGTCTCATTTCTTGCTCGATAATTCATCTACTTCGCGGGATAGCTTTTCTTTCAAGCCAAGTCACATTATTTCGTGGTCATTTCGTAATGGACATCTGATTCCTTTCGCGCTCTACGTCCCGTTTGGCGAGTTACCTCGTCCCAAACTTTACTTCGCTGCCGTTTGGATAAGGATAATTCTGACTTGATTTGACAAGTCCCTGACGACGAATTTCGGGACTTGAAATAAGATCTTTTCACCAGATTCCCTCGCCTTCCTATGGCCACGTGTCGGCTTATACTTTGGTAACTACACCTCCTGGTCCTCCGAAACTTCCCATCATTGGCAACTTACATCAACTAGGCAAACCTCCTCGTCACATTCTACATAAACTCTCGCAAAAATACGGCCCCGTCATGCTTCTACAACTTGGTAGTGTACCCACGGTTGTAATCACATCGGCAGAGGCTGCCGAACAAGTCTTGAAAACATATGATCTTGATTTTTGTACTAGACCTCCTTTTGCTGGTCCGAAACGCCTTACATACAATTACTTAGATATTGCTTTTGGCCCTTATTGTGAGTATTTGATAGAGATGAGAAAACTATGTTTTCTTCATCTTCTTAGTATGAAAAGAGTGCAATCTTTCGCGGTAATCAGAGAGGAGGAACTTTCACTTATGATTGATTCTATATCTAATTTTACTGATCCTATTGATCTTTTTAAAATGTTGATAAGTTTAACAGACGAGATTCTATCGAGGATTGCTTTTGGCAAGACATTCCAAAGCAGAGATGAACTCAGTGATGGTAGACTTCAAGAAATCCTTTATGAAACCATGCCAGACCCAGTATTGAATGGTTTTTCAGCGTCTGACTTTTTTCCTAGTGTAGGTTGGATTTTTAATAGGATCACTGGTGTCTATGGAAGAATTGAGAAATCCTTTCATGATTTCGATGAATTCTTTCAGCAAATCATAGACTTGCATCTCAGCCTGGAGAGAAACAAATCCGAACATAAAGATCTCATAGACGTTTTGCTGAAAATCAAGGACGGATCGAGCACTGTTCGTCTCACTAATGACCATATCAAAGCAGTTCTTCTGGTACGTAGTTTCTTCTAATTCAAGGAATTATATATAGTTATAACTGATCGATTTATGGTGTAGACTGTAAATGAGTAATTTCAACCTTGTGTGTATAATTTTCCACAAACCGGCCGACCCACCTAGACTATGTCTACAACAGGCCTAATTAATAAGCAGCTGTGAACCTATTGATTGTTACCTCTTTCTTTGCTTCACCATATGGCTGTGACGGAGAAAGTAGAGGTAACAATGAGTTACGAGTAAAGAAAATTTGCTTTGTTTCTCATGCATGATTATATAGTTCGAGCTTCTAATACGAGAAAGCATATTTAGGATGCATTTCTTGCTGGAGTAGACACATCTGCTGTAACTATGAATTGGGCAATGGTAGAACTGGCTAGAAATCCAGACGCAATGAAGAAAGTTCAAGGAGAGATTAGGAACTATGTCGGAACAGCAAAAGGGAAGGTAGAAGAATCAGAGCTTGGTCAATTCTTGTACCTAAAAATGGTGGTTAAAGAGACTCTCCGACTACACCCACCGGGACCATTGTTGCTTCCAAGAGAATGTACAAAGCATCACGTTATCAGCGGATACGATGTATACCCAAACACAAGGATCCTAATAAATGCATGGGCTATCGGGAGGAATCCAGAGTATTGGGACAAGCCAGACCAATTTATCCCAGAGAGGTTTGAAGATTTCTCCATTGATTTTACAGGAGGACAATGTAGTTGGAGGAAATCCTACAATACACCCCTCATATGATTTTATTGTTAATCAGCTCATTTTTAGGTTTACACTCTTAATTTTATTCATTAATTTCTGAATGTTCTTACAAGGAAAATAAAGAAATCAAGAATGATCTCTACTCTGAACTTTCTCTCTCCTATTTACTTGTTTCTTACTCAAAAAGATCTCTCCCCCTCTTTACAACTCAAATGACTATTTATAAGGAAATACATAGTGGATGACAGCTAATCTGTCCTTTATTTTCGGATGTGGTTTGCGACATTCTCGCAACCTTACAAATGTTAATTTCGCAAGCTCTCTAGTTTTCGCAAGACTATCACATTTTTCTCATGATCCTTGCTGACGTCATTTTTGAAATTGTTCTGCGACGCTACTGTGCAATACCATTGATAATTTCGCTGAGACATAATTGTTGCGAGATTCTGATCCTACATCTTGCCTCTTCTCATATCTTCTCTGCAAAGTAGAGAATGATGTGAGAAATGCCGCAACTGCTTATCTTTTCATATTCCACATTTATCACACGTACTCTCTCTTCCATTTATTTCTTGACACGTCTTCTGTAACCGCCACCTTTCAACCGCTCACGTCTCTTCGTCTTAATGGTGTTTATTTCTTCGAGAAGTAAATTTTCTTTATATACTCTTCTCCCTCCCTCTTTCCACTTTTCTTTTTACTTTCTCTTCTATTTTTATTCTCTCATCTCTCCAACTCAATCATTCTTCTGCAAATTCTGCTGCTGTAATTTTTTTTTCCTTCAATTCTTTTACTTTCTATACATTCCCATACTCTATATTCAATAATGGCTCCAAGTGGTCATAGATATGAGAAGAATCTACAAGATGTCCAAAAAGATCTTGCTAATAAAGGTCTTACACTCTCCCCCATTCCTAGTGTGAATGCCAAATCAATTCTTTCTGTCAAGCTTTTCTCCAATCGAAATTGTGATGATCAATCAATCATAATTTCGCTAGGTCAAATTCTCGCAGGTCTCCCTATTCCTCTTTATAACCCAGACATTCCTTTATTTTATGAAATTCTTGCTCATCCGGGGTTTTCGCGAGCCATTTTCCAACTAAGTGGGGATTGCATCCGTCTGATGCTAGAGTTTGCTAATCGTGGTGCTGGTAGAGGATCTATTTACTCCAAAGAACTTAGGGATCCAAAATTCGCAGACCTAGATATAGTTGCTGAGAAATATACAGTGGCGAATTTCTTTGAAAACTACGAACTTATCTCCATGAAGAAAGAGAATACTCGCTGGGGTATTCGATTAAGAAGAAAAGATAACATTGATGAAGCCAAAATTCTTATGCAAGATATTGACTGGCATTCTGGTAAAAACACAACTCCTCTCCAATCCAAAGATGACAAATGGTGTGTATTTCCTTTAATGCTAAAGGGTCCTTACATTGCTGGATCGAACGTTCTTCCTGCGAATCTCGCTGCACATAAACCTTGGGTTTTCTCCTGGCTCGAGAAGGATAAAGAGGTATACTTCTCCCCTTTAACTCATTTTATACTTCTTTATTGATTTTTACTATTATGTTCGCTAACTCTTGCGATATTCCGCAGATCCAAAAAGTAAAAGATAGTTATAACAGGACAGGGAAATCTAGTACTCTGTTAGCTCTTCGCTCATACACAGATGAGGTAAGATTTTCTTTTATGATTTTAAATAATACTGTTACTTCTATGCTTCCATTTCTTATTTCTATCTGTGTGTGAAGTTATTGCTGAAGTAGAAGAATCTGTTGATGCTGCGAAGATTGGTGAAAGGTAAAGGTACTCTTCGCAGGAAAAATCAACTGGTCCTCCTCCAAAGAAAAGAAAAGTTCGTTCTCTTCTCCTTCAAATGTTCTTCCTAACGAAATTCTGAAATGATAAGGGTGATGAGATAACGATGATCTTGCTGCAACTGAAGATTCTCCACCTGAATCTTCTATGGCTAAGCTTTCTGGCCTCTTTTCTGATTCTCTACAAGGAATGGGAGATAGCCAATTCGCAAATACCTGCAAAGCTCTCGCTACCCTTTGTGATGTCCCTTTACTGGATGGTGATAGCTCTCTTCGCGGAGTTTCTAGATCAGTGACTCCCGACTTCTTGCATTCTCTCAATAGTCTGGTATACTTTTATCTTTTTACTTTTCATTTTATAACTCAAAATCTCTTTCTATATTAATTTTTTTATTTTTTTCGCAGGCTGGAAAAGCTTCTTTTGTGTTGCCTCAGATCTAGAGAGAAGACGCGAAAATCTTGAAAAGAAGAATCTTCAATTTCGCAAAAGAATGAAGAATTGGAAGCTGAAGTTAAAGTCTTCGCGAGAAAAATAGACAATTAGAAATTGATTCTTCCTCGTATAAGAAAAAATTTCTAGTCTTCAACAAGCTAATAATCAGCTTTACGGTATGTTACTTTTCTCTTTTCTCTTTATTCATTCATCCTGTTGTTTTATCTTATTTAAATGATCCTTTTTGCAGACATTTATGGTCTTTCTGATGAAGCTACCCTTCTTCGCTCATTTCCTAATGCCTTGGATAATGATACCCTTCTTGAACGTCTTAACAATTCCTTAAATAGCTCAAATGATAGAATTTCATCTCTTTCTCTAAATGAACTTAGATCGAAATTTCGCCTCTTAGAAATTGATCATAGATCCAGTTTAGGCTTAGCCAACAGATTTAAGCGTCTCCTTATTGATTCCAAAGAGAAAACCAATGATTAAGAACCAAAATTAGCGGTCTCATAGATGATAAGGATCGTATCTCTGATCAAGGTGCCAAGGCTTTGGCGAAATTCCAAGAGGCTCTCTTGAAGTTCAACTTGAGCGAGATGAAGCTAACCGCAAGAATATTGAACTCTGCGAAAGGGAAAATCAAATTCGTTCTCGTCTTCTCATAAGTAGTGAGGAATGGGCTGCGAAAATTTTAGATGATGCTAGAAAAGATTTAGGCGTAAATGTTAGTCTCCAAGTTGAACATACAGCCTTGATTAGAGACATGATTTCTGACAGAGAAGGTTGCTAATTGCTCTTCTTTACTAATCTTTTGCTTCTTATGAATTTTCATCAAGTTAATAATTGGTTGTCTTTTGTTCGCAGATTCTGAAAATAAATATCGTGAAAAGATTGAAGAACTTGAAGCTGAAAGGAGGAACTCGCAAAGAATCTTTCTTCTCGCAACGACAAGTATTCTAGATTGAAGAATCAAATCAAATCAATTGAATTTTAAGAATGACGCTATGCATTTTCGCAATCAAACCATCCAATGGTTTGTGATGATCATAATATCCCACATTCTGATTATCCTTGTCTTTTAGAAGAAATCCCACAGAATACTCCCAGTTTGATTATCTCTGATAGCGAAGCTGACGATGAAGTCTGATAGTGATGGAAGTTCTGATGGTGATAAGATTCTGACGCAGATGAAGAAGGAAACAAGTCTGTGAAGATAATGAGGATTAACCAAGAAATAGTCTTTACTTCTTTCTTTGATTCTTTGTAATACTTGTACACTTATTTCTTCTTTCTGTATATTTGTGTTTCTTTCATTTTGACCTGTAAATGAAAACAATTCTTCTTTGCAATAATTAATCAATATAATATTAATTCTTGAATTTTTGAGTAAATCTCTCATATGGAGACAAATAACTTCTAATTTCATACATTCCCATACTTGCCTCTGTTATTTGAATCCAAATGAGAGATTTCATAAATTTCTTATTGTATAATTTCGCAACCTTTTGCGAAGTGAATTTTGTTTCTTTTCAAAATCTCATTCCTGTGTGGTCTTATTTTCCTTCCTAATTAAAGGTCTTATTATGCCACCTCTTGTCATTGCGACAAAATCGCAGGACGTCCTTGCACTTTCATGCAAAAACCCATTGATCTTGCCTTAACTTTTTCTTTGTATTATGGCCTCTTCAGGAATGTTGCGACAATATGACAGGCCTAAATATTCTTGCGAAAATAAAGCCCCATGACATTGCCGTCTTGCGACGAAATCGCAGGACGTCTTCGCACTTTCATGCGAAAACCCATTGATCTCGTCTTATCTTTTCTTTTGTATTATTGCCTCTTCAGGATTGTTGCACAAATATGACAAGCCTTAATATCCTTGCGAATAAAAGCCTCATGACATTTGCGTCTTAAGACACTTATCAGCTCCCTAATGGAGGGTGCCGCCCTTATCTCCCCCTGGTTGCCCCTTCAAGGAGGCGTACTTCTACCATACAAGGTTAGCTCCTCCCATCCAGTCTTAACAACAACCAGTTGTTTTCGCAGCTCTTATCCCTTTTACCTATAGGGCTTATGGTTACGAGACTGCACCCTAAGTGGGGTTTTCTTCAGGCCGAGTGCAGTATAAGCCAAGACTTGTCAAGAATGGCAAGGACGCTTCAAACGCCCCGGCACTCTTGACTCAACCGTGTACCTCGGCGCCTTGATCAGATCTGCACTCCTTGGGAGAGTCCTTATTACCTTAGTCGCCCAACCTAAGTCATATGCTTAAGTTGAGAATCCAAGGTGCCTCTCCCGGATGGGCTTCATTGACCCCAAATCTCCATGACTCAGGTTCCGGTGGCGGTGTAGCCTTTCCCTGAGCCATGCAACAGGTACCCCCTTATATGACGTACTTTAGGTCTTACATTTGCCTCTTGCGAAATTGTATTCGCGAACTAGGGTGTACGCCATAAAGGTTCCTCTTTCTCTTTTGTCATTCTTCTCTGATTATTTTCTGTAAAATTCATTATCTCTGCGAGAGTCTCGCAATCATATATTGTATCTGAATTTCGCAATCTCAATTTTGTTGTTCAATCAAATGTATTTTTGAGAATTTTACTTATTGCGAGATTATCGCAACAACTTAATCATTCATACATTTCTTGTTTTTATTACTTTGCCATCCTCTGCTTCTTTATTATTTTCTGCTACTGCTTCCTTGGTATGGTATGTTCATCTTTTTTCTGAGCTAGCATTAATTTCGCAACATCTTCTCCTTTCTTTTCGATTGTATCCACCATCAACCTCTCATTTGTACATCTTGATTTTGTGTCGCCAGTTTTCCTTCTTGTTTGCTCTTCCTTCGCAAGATTCTATCTCAGTTTCGTAACATCTCTTTCCTTCAACCCAATCTCCCTTTATGATTCCTACACCATTGGGGTGAGGGAATTTGATGCATTGGTGGAAAGTTGAAGCTACACCTAGAATCCCATGTAGCCAAGGTCGACCAATTAATGCATTGTAGGGTGATTCTACATCAACGACACAGAATGAGATTTCAGAAGATATTCCCTTCAATGGAATTTGCATAGTAACCTCCCCTTTAGGCTTGTTAGCAGTACCATTAAAACCATATATCTTATATGTTGATGGTATAAGATCATCATCTCTTCCACCCATGGTTTTATAAGTATGATAAAATAAGATGTTCACAGAGCTTCCAGTATCGACTAGATTCTATTGATTGCCCATGAATCTTCAGCTTCATCATCCTCATCTTCTTTGGTTTTGGATTAATTTCTAATTTTATTACCAATGGATTGTCATGCACCTCTTCTCCTTCGGGAATTCTTCTGCGGTAAAAGAAATGATCTGTTTCTGCCATTCCTCTATGCGAATTTTCGCAATATTCATAATTTTCTTCCATTATTATCTTGCGAACACTCTACTCAAAACATTATCATGAAAATCTTCAATTGTCTTATATGAATGTACGATAGAGTGACAGAATAGATTTTTTGCTTTTGCACCAACTTCTATGAAGAATGTTTCTTTCTTTTTCATCGTATTCACTTTGTGATGTTCTGGCGGTGGTGGTAATGGTTGAGATTGCGGATGCCCTACCAGAAAGTCGTTTAGTTTTCCTTGATCTATCATTCTCAAAATAATTCTCTTTACATTTCTGCAATCGTTTGTGGTATGTCCATGAAAATGATGATAAGAACAAAATTCATGACTTCTGTGATTTGGAGGTGGTTCCGTTCCCATGTTCCATGGTGTTGGTATATTCTCCATCAAGATTATAGCTTCCCATATTCTCCACACTTGCATTTAGAGGTGGAATCTTGATCTCTTCTCATACTACCTTGTGTCCTCCTTGTCCTCTATTAAAATTTGGTCTTTGACCTCCATAAGTTTCTTGCGGTTGGTCGAGTCTTTGAATCTTTTTATTTCCTCCACGACTGTAGAAATTTCTTTCTCTTTCATACTCTTCTTGATCTCGACTCCCATAGCTACCAACTTCTGCTGATTGTTACCTGTCACCTTTTCTTGTTGTACTTGCGAAGTATTCGCCACTGTATTTTTTAGCTTGGGTAATAAGCTTGCATTCGTTGTTTGTGAGCTGGAGTTCGCAACTGGATATGATTCCATTTCATTTTGTCTTTCCTCTAAAGAAATGTACTCTTCTTGAAGTTCTCGCAATTCAGTCATTGTAATCGTATTCTTGACTCTAAAAATTTGGACATACAACAGGTTTGTTGCAAACATAGCATTGATAAATGATAATATGAGATATCTCTCATCTACACGGCCAGCCATTTCGCTACACATAGTTCTCCATCTTTTAGTCAAATGTTTCAAATTTTCGCCAACCCTTTGCTTTAATCCAAACACATCTTTTATACCAGGTCGTGAGGAATTGTTACTTATATATGCCCCCAAAAATGTAGTCTGCAAATGATTAAATGAAGTTATTGTATTCTTTGGCAAACCTTCAAACCATTTTAACGCTTCTCCTATTAAGCTGGATGCGAAATATTTGCACAATACCACATCATGATTTTCCCATTGTAACATGCACCTCACATAAGCTTTAATGTGTTGAATTGCACAAGTTGTTCCATCGAAAATGCTGGTTAATGCAGGCAAATTGCATTTCAGTGGTATTCCTCCTAATTGTACTTCCCTTGTAAATGGAGTTTTTGCAGCTTCTTCTATTGCTTCATCCAATTGTCTTCTACCTACTTCTCCTCTATTATTTAGCATTCCCCTCATTTCTTCTAATTCTTTCAAGATTTGCTTATTTACTCCTGAATCTTGACCCATTGGTCTCTTTAATTTTACTTCTCTTCTTCTGCGTTCACGTCTATCTTCTCTTGCGAAATTTTGTATCTCTTCTTCATTATCCTCATCTCTCCTTCCTATGCGATTCTCTTCCTCATCCCTATCTTGAATTTTCAAATGATGACGTCCTTCATTTTTCTCTCCATAATTTTGTTCATTTCTTATCAATTCAGTTCGCTGTCTTTCAGCCATTCTATTTACTCTATCATAATCTTCATTGAGATTATCGTTTTTCCGGTTTTTTAGACGCCTTCTTTCCCGATTGTCATGATTGTTTTGGCGAATTGTCTCCTGAAACTATTGTTCTTCCATTTCTGCTCTCAATCTTTCACGTTCGCATATTAAACGTGCTTGTTCAGCATTATGTCTTTCAATTTCTTCTTCAATTGTCTGTTAATTTCTTTGAGTTTCTCTCACATGTAAAATTCTTCTTCCTTCCTCTTGATTTCCTTCGCCATCTTGGTTATTTTGTCTCTGATTTTGCCCGTTCTCTTGATTTCCTCTAATTTGCATATCATCAAAAGTTTCATTTTGTGGAATGTAACGATCATCAATTCTTTCTCTATTTTCGCGATATTCTTCATTAGGATTTGACATTTCTTCTTGAATATTGTTTCCAACATTGATCGTAGGTGAATTTTCCCTCATTTCTCTTCTAGTCGATCTGGAATATGATTTTGTAATACTTATCGATCTTCTATTCTGCAATCTGATATTCTCCATCCTTAATTCGTGATTTTGTCTTGTTAAATTCGCACGTTCTTCTGCCTCGGCTCTTCTTTCTTCATGTATTCTTCGTCTCAATGTTTCTAACGCTTCAATTTCCTCACCTCCATGAATTATTACTTCATATGCTTCTTGATTTCTCTCTTCCTGTCTGTAATTTCTATTTTGTTGCTCTTCTTCTATTTCTTCTGCTGAATTTGATTGCCAAGTGTGTACGCTCACTCTGTCATAATATGTATTCCTCTCTTGAATTAGTGTTTGTTGAATTGGTGATTGAATTAGATTTTCTCTATTATTTCTCATTCTAGTAGATTCTCCCATTTCACTTCTTTCTCTTCCAGCAATTCTTTTGCTTCTTCTAATAGTAGTCGGTTTTTCGGATGTATTTCTTCTTCTAACCATTTCTTTAATGCTAACAGTATTTCAAGAAATTATGAAAAATTCTTAATCAATTACTTTAAATTTTCACAAATCTCAATATCAATCTTTAGCTTTTTCTAGAATAATCTTCAACTCGTCCCTGTTTCTAGCGCCATTATGTAGTTGGAGGAAATCCTACAATACACCCCTCATATGATTTCATTGTTGATCAGCTCATTTTTAGGTTTACACTCTTAATTTTATTGATTAATTTCTGAATGTTCTTACAAGGAAAATAAAGAAATCAAGAATGATCTCTACTCTGAACTTTCTCTCTCCCATTTACTTGTTTCTTACTCAAAAAGATCTCTCCCCCTCTTTACAACTCAAATGACTATTTATAAGGAAATACATAGTGGATGACAGTTAATTTGTCCTTTATTTTCGGATGTGGTTTGCGACATTCTCGCAACCTTACAAATGTTAATTTCACAAGCTCTCTAATTTTCGCAAGAATATCACATTTTTCTCATGATCCTTGCTAACGTCATTTTTGAAATTGTTCTACGACGCTACTGTGCAATACCATTGATAATTTCGTTGAGACATAATTATTGTGAGATTCTGATCCTACCGACAAAATTTTGATTTCATACCTTTCTTTGGGCGGAGGTCGAAGGAGTTGCCCTGGAATGAATATGGCACCCATATCGATGGAGCTAATCCTGGCCAATCTACTATACTGCTTTAATTGGGAATTGCCAAAGGCATGAAAATGGAAGACATAAGCATTGAGGAAACATCGGGGATAGGTACTCATAAGAAATATCCACTTGCACTTGTCGCCACCAAGTCCATATGATGCTAAGAAACAACAGTACAAAATATTGTAAGAATGCATGGAATTTCCAGTTCTCAATAAAAAATTAATGAATATCTATTTTTAAATAACAGTGTTGTTGTCATTTGCCAGGAGAGACTGCGTGTTCCGTGCTTGGTTTTGTGGACACTCTTTTGAAGGTTTTTCAAAAGTGTTTCTACATGACTTTGTATTTCTTACTTTGATTTAACTCTAATGCAGAGATGTTAATCAAGAGAGAGTTCTGAAGATCATGTTAGATATTTTCAATATTGTTTGCCGCTACGAAGAGGGTTCGGGGGCGTAGCTCCTCCCGGCCGTGTTCGACCTGGTTTTGAAATTCAAAACCTAATTCGGTTTCCAAAATTTTCTACAGTCGCGTCTCTTCCCATTAATGGATGACGACCTTTAATAGCGTCTTTTGAAGATGAAACGACATCTCCAAAAGGCATGAAACCCTCTATAAATAGCGAAGGATTCTTCCCATTACAATCATAAAAAAAAACTCTTTCTCTCTAAGCATCTTCAGAAACAAATACAATGTTTTCTTGGTTGGGTCAAGGGAGTACAACCTTTGAATCCAACAACGTTGTTAGGACTTCATTGTATCATGACAGCAATATTTCGCTGGCCGATTGTACTCGCCAATTTATTGGGAAGGATCGAAATAATTGCTGAAAAGAACCGCAAGGCCTTGAAGCTCCAGTGATACAACATTCTTTTCGTCCTCTGGTTTTCATCCTCTGTTACCCTGATTTTCCAACAGACCATATATTCCACTTTGGAACAAAATCAAATTCATGCTTTCGCTCACAGAAGGCCTAAAAGTGTTCCTTCGGATGCTTTTTATTTTCTTCCAAATTCCAGTTTCAAGTTAAATAGAATAGAGATGTTGTTGACATTGAGATATCTAGCGATCTTTCCTTCAATAAAAAAAAAGAAAGATATCTAGCGATTCCTTTCTTTTTTCTTTAAAAAAATGAAAATTGATAGTAAAACTTGATAACGTAAGGCGTCGCTTGCTTCAGCTTATTCAATGCTTTCTTATAGTGAACATAAACAATTATTAGGAAACGAAAGTGGTAGACACACGAAAAATGTCTATATTGTGAATAAACAATGCGTGCTAACTTCACAGAAGCAAATCTTTCAAACCAACCAGCTCTTTTCCAAGATCTTTCAAAGAAACAAGGACATGCCTATGCGGAGTTAAAATTGTATAGAAGGTCACGCCCACTAATTCAGGGCTTCCATAGACGTCGTCAATTTCACACTGCTCTGGTTAATTGCACTCTGGTTAATTAATATCTCACATTCCACTTCTTCTGATCATTTCGTAGAAGACTGTTGTGAGTAAACATTAAATTCTCAACATTTTTGGTTCAATCTTATTTCTCTTAATTGAAAAGATAAAATTATATGTGCTCAAATTTCTCTCTTAACAACACGAGGAACATGGCTTCCCAAGGAGCCTATTAAAGCTAAATTTTTATAACACTGGATATGAAGCACCATAAAATAACCAATAAGTTTTCTTTCCTTATAATCAACAGGTTATAAGGTTTAGATATAATTATTCGATATGTTCATGAGCACAAATATTTCTAAATATTTAGATTTTATGTAAAAGTTTATAAATAGATTTTGCATATAAAAATATATGTTAAAATTATAGGAAGTATCCCTCTTAGAGCATCGCAGAGATGTCCCAAAGTACCCCTAGTCTTTTTGTAATTAAGAAGAAGTGATACTTTAAATGGAGTATCTGACATGTATTTCCAGGTATCCCCAAATATGCGATACCGATACGGCGCCGATATAGATACATCAACAATCTTGAAATATTCGTGCTTCATAGCTTTGAGGTATGTTACGGTGGTCGAGATTATATAGAAAAAGGAAGATAATCTGGGTACGTGGTGGTTAACCAAATTTTTTTTTTCTTTTTTTGGTAAGAGAATTGCATTCAACAGAAACTAAGTGAGCCTTACAAGCACGAAGAAGGCTCTCCTCATAACATCATTATACAAGCCTTACAAGCACGAAGAAGGCTCTCCTCATAGCATCATTATACAAACTATTACACAAGGTAGTGATACTATGTTGATGATGGTGTACTGTTCCGCACACGATTTCATGGTGAGCTTTCGCGGCCAATACATGAATGAAAAATTACTGCTAAACCACTCGCAGGTTAGAATGGCTTGTGTGTGAAACACTACGAAAAAAAAAGCCATTTTAGTTCTAGGATTTGTATAAGTAAAACCTGTTTGGGGCAAATTTATCAAGAATTTGGACCCTAAATTCATACTCCATAATTTACGGTATGGATTCCCATTCATCTAAGACATATATTCACCACACCACAGCATTAAAAGCAAGCTTATTATAGGGGCGGCATGGTTTATTGGAGGGGCAGCATTGTGATAGTAATGTCCCTTTAATTGGTTAGGAGATGTCCAAAAGGAGATGTAAATTAACTACATTACCCTTTTCACCTTAAATCAACCAAAATCAAATCAATTTTTTTTAAACCTAATGAATCAGAAAAAGTCAAATCAGTTTTTTTTTTCATCTTCTTCTTCATCTTCTCTTCTCCTCCATCAACTGTAACCTCCATTAAAACTGGAAATTTCGTCGTCTTCGATTAATCAGCGATTCGAAAATTAATCAAGTGTAATGACTTATATGAGGTATATTATGAAAACCCAGTTAGGGTTTAGTTTATTTTGTTCGATTTTAGTTTAATTTCTATCAGAAATTAGGGTTTTAGGTGAAACTTGAAATTCAAATTTCTGGGTTTATGTGAGCTACGGTCGATTTTAACTCTATTACGAACCGTAACTGGAGAATTTGATGTTGTTACGGTTGGTAATAGTTCAATTACCAACCGTATGTTCTTATATCTGAAAATTTTCTTCAGTTACGGTTGGTAACCATTTTTATTTACCAACCGTAACTTAGTTACGGTTGGTATCGAGCATTTGGTTACCAATCGTAACTCAGTTACGGTTGGTATCGAGCATTTAGTTACCAACCGTAACTGGTTTTACAATTGGGTTTTTCCCCAAATTTAACCAGTTACGGTTGGTAGTTCATCTTTTACGAACCGTAACTATGAATTACGGTTGGTTACGAGCGAAATGCCAACCGTAATTAGTTCTGAGAATGTAAGAAATTGAATTTTTTTACATATTTGAGCAACAAAAAACTAGTTGGGACTAATTTAGAAGTATACCTGGTCATTTTCAGGCATTGGGTTTTCACTTTGTTGGTTAATTTCTTCAAGTGATTGAGATTGACCTTCACTTTGGGTTAAAATTTCTCTACCATCTTCAATTTTTTTTAAACTCTAAAATCTGATTTTGTTTTGATTTTGAGTTAATATAAGTGAATTTAATCATTAACATTAAACTTGATTATCATCACTAAACTAGGTTATCAATTATGAGGGTTAATTTCCAATTCTTTTTGATAAGGGACACCTTGAATGATCATGTAATGACCCTTTTTGTCCTATTAAAATGCCGCCCTTCTAATAAACCATGCCGCCCCTCTAATAAGCTTGATTAAGAACTTCTCCTATGGTCATGCGGTCAGCTTTATATGTGGTTGTACGGGAAAACATCTTTATCCTATATTTTGAGTGTTTTTCCTAACATAAATGCTATTTACCTCCCTATTCTCCACCTCCTTACTCTGTTCCCTCCAACCTAAACTACACATGTGGGATTTTATTCACGTTCAGGTTCGGGTGAGTTTCTTTTTTATTTTTATTTTTTTCGAACCAATAACGTGCTTGTCTCTTTTTTGTTATACTTCTATTAATCATTAAATAAATATTTAGTTTAAAAAAAAAGACTCTCCCATACTCAAGCTGCAAAAGTTACCGTTTCTCCTATTTGTTAGTTGTTTTTTTAATAATAATCTATCGCACACTCACTTATGCCATCTATAAACTTGCACTAACAGTTTAATTTATCGGAAAAGAAGACCATCCTGTTGCATGTTGTGGCTAAAGAACAATTTATCCCGCACATTGGTTAATTCTTGGAGTTTCCGTGAGGTTTGGGTGCACTCTAAAATACATGTGAAAAAAATCCAAAAATCTCTGGGAGCGAAGGAAAAAGAAAGTACTCTCTTTTCCAAAATAAATTAGGCAGTCTTAAATGCCAAAAACAACTCGCTATGGGAGCATAGACTGCTCCACTACTTCAACTGTACTGATTGTCACGTGCCCATTTTTAGGCCTAAAATTTTTCATGGGATATGACCAAATATTTTCATGGTCTAGTGAATTAACTTCACCCATAAGTACTCAGCCTTACTCACTTGTATCAAGGTATGCATCAGCTTTCATTCTCAAGGCTTTACGCAACGAAAATCTTTCTTCTTTTTTCTCTAACTCTTTATACCCCATAAGCATAAGAGGTTTGCCATGCATTAATTTACTTAAACAAACTCAACAAAAATACCAACATAATGAACACAAAGATATAACGCAACATGTCATTTTATGCATTAAGAAAGATTACATCAAACAATCCATCACATGGACTAAATAGTATATGATCACCATCTTTGATGAATGCCTAACTTCTCTCTCTCCAATTCAGTGGTTCTTCTCCAATCTAACAACCATGAATTTATTGATCTCTAAGCTATTTATACATGTGTTAGGATCAGGCCACAACTTGTGTGCAACCGTTTGCACATCCTATTAACAACCAAGTGTCCATAGGTAGTTTCCCTAACCGCCAATGTGCTTTTCAACTGCCACCTTTTGTGTTGACTTGCCAATTGATGCCACACTTGTACTTGGTGTTTGGGCTTTGCCAAACATGGTTATAAACCCACTTTATAACCGCTTTAAGTCTTCCCTTTGCTCTGGCATGTGTGTGACGCCTGTAACCAACTTATAACTGTTCTTATAGGCCAACATTGCGTCATTCTTCTTTGTGATGCGCCATCATAGCACTACTTCTGATCAGACCATGTTTCGTACACTCTTGGATGCTACCAACTAGCATGAATACATGTCAATGTCCCTCCCAACAGTTTGACTAACTTTGTCCTACAAGACATAAGCTTTACTTGCATGATTTCTTTGTCGATCAAATGAATATAATGATGCCTTTTGCATGCTCCACTACTGCAATGGCATTGGCCAGGCCTTAGGCCAATGCATAAGTTATCTCATTACTTATCTTGCATCCTTAATCCATTCCTTAAGCTGAGATAACTCTGAATATCGAATATGTAACACTATCGCATAGTGTTGCACATATCAAATATCTTTTCTTGTCTCAGCCATGATGGCGCTTCATCGTTCAGATAATGCAGCTCCATCTGCTAGGCCACTCACTGCAGTGTTGCGCGATGATGGCGCTACACTGACCAGGACGGTAACAACACTAATCCATAAGGGATTTTTTTTTCTTTATATACATAAAAGGAAAAAAATAAATAAAAGACAATCATTTCTCCACATTCGTCTCACTACTACTCATCTCATACATCTTAAAATGGAAAAAGATGTCTGAACATTCTGTTTCGTATGTCATAACCGTCTCTCCGAATAAGCCTCATCATTGACATTGTTGCACCAAAGGATATTAGTGTACTAACAAGGGAATTTTAATTTTTCCATTGTCCCGTTAGACCATGAATTAGAGTATTAACAAGTATTTGTCAATCATTTATAAAGTGTTCGAATATCATAACCAAAAGTATAGTAGTAGAAAATCCTACTACTACACCCCTTAAACAATCTATCTATCAAACTAAGAAGACATTATGAAGAACACTTAGAAATAGTTTTATTAAGTATAGAAATCAATACAAAGATGATAGATAAAACCCTAACTTGGAAACAAATAATTTTCTCTCTCCTAAAGTTCTATCTCCACTCTAAAAAAGATCTCTCCCCACCACAAGGGTGGCTGGTCCTATATATAGGGATTTTACATAGTGGAGGACAGCTAACAAAGCCCCTATTTTCGGATCTAGCATGTGATGTCTTCGCACCCATGTATCTGGTCTCCTCTCACGTCCTCCTCAACTTCGTACATATTCCACACTTCACCCGTGACTTTGTGATGTCATTGATTCCGTCATTCGGGATACGCTGTGTGCGAGGTAAGTTCGCTCCCTCATAATTTCATTATTTCGCATGGTACTTACAGGTGCGATATTTAGTCCCTACATTTTTCCTCTTCTCTTAGCAATCTTCGTTATGGAAAGAGCGATGAGAGAACTGTTTTCATTATCTTCTTCGTACCATTTATGCGATTTTTCGTACTTTGTTAACTTTTCATCTTCTCTCTTAATCGACAAGTTTCCGGGTTTTCCGTGTAACCGTTCACACGTCCTTACCTCTGCACTTTTCGCTGACACGTCACCCCCTTTTACTTGGTACAGCCGGTTATATTCTTCGTTATTTAACCCCCTTTCAGAGAGAGAGAGACTTTCTTTTTAGTTCTCCTTCTTCACAGAAATTTTTCGGATTTTCGTCCCCTTCAAATCCTCAGTTTCTTTTCTTTTGTTAGCATTTGAACTCAATGGATTCTTCTCAAAGGTTCGTCTTATCTCTTTTGTTATGTTTTTTGTTGGGTATGTCTTGTTTTTGTTGTTGTCTGTAACTGTGAGCGGCCATTATTGATCTGCTGCTGTTTTCTATCCATTGTTATTTCTACTATGGTTATTCATAATTCTCATATTGGTATTGTTACAGAAAAACCGCTTCCGATGGAACTCGTTTCACCGTACCAAACCCTAACTCCTCTTCAAGGCGCGAAAATGACAAATCTCTCAAGAGGAAGCCTTCACATGACAAGGTAGTAAGAAACACCTTATTCCTTTTAAAAAATATTGTTGCCTTTGTTTCTTATCTGCATTGTTATTCGCAGGCTGATGCGAAAGAGAAAGAGAAGAAGCCCAAAAGGAGTAAGCAACCTCCTACTATTGATACTCGCATGTCCCTCCTGAGTTTCAAAAAGAAATCTAGTTCTGCTCAACAAGTTCCCTCTGGTGAGACCGTCTCTGTCGTTCTGGCAAGTATGGCCACTTCCCATCAGGCGACTACTACCACATCTTCATCGTCCCTTATATCTCCTTCAGCGAACATCATCGCCTGCTGATCGTCTCATTCTCCTACTGAGAATCCCTGTAAGGATCTTATTCTTTCAACTTCGCCACCTCTCTTTTCTTTTCCACCAACAACTTCTACCTCTTTGGAACTAGTTTCGGTGAATCAGGCCATAACTTCTACTACTGAAGAAGTTGTTGCATCTATGCTAGACATTCCTATTACTACTCATTTGGCCACTCCCGAATCTGTGGATCACTTCGTCTCATCTTTTTTGGATGTTGCTGCTGTTATTTCTTCTATGAGCACTGTTCTGACTACTTCTCCTCCTTGCACAGCTGCTCTTTCTCAAGCAAAATTTGTCGCTTCTGAGGTTGGTGCCTTTGATGCTGCTAGTTCAGGGGATGGGCCTCTTCTTGATATTGTTCAGCTCGCACACTCATCCTCCAATGACCCATCTCAACTTCGCTTGTGCGAGTCTCTCATCAAACTGTTGGGCAATTCTTCTTTGGATAAATCGGACAGGAGCGAGATCTTCGCTCAAATGGACTCATCCATGAATGATGTCTTCGATTGTTTGGAATCCCGTCTCCTCTTTATTCAAGCCGAAGGTTTTGCAGAATCTAGCTCTAGAATTCGTGAGCTTACCCATCAGAACGCCCAGTTGAGAGCTGATGTTCATGCTGGGGAGGTTATAGCCGAGAAACTTCGCATCAAGAATCAAGAGCTTAGAGGTATGTCCTACTTCCTTTTACTCATTTTGTGATTCCATTACATCTTGCTCTTTCTATTTATTCGCCTGTACCTTTTCCCTTCTTTGCCTCTATTCGTGCGAACATATAGATTTGTGCCAAAAGCAAGTTATGGAGAGATATGAATTCCAACATTCTGCTGAGGATGCTAGTGCAGAGAATAAAGATATACGACATCAATTGAATCTACTGCTTAGTGATCGCTCGTACTTAGTTGATCAAATCTATAATCTGAAGAATGAAAATCATGGCCTTAGTACTCAGTTTGACTCCTTGAACTCCCAAATATCCCATATTTCTGGGTTTTTTATGACACTGACTTAAGTAACCAAAATTTATCAGAGAAAAATCGTACCCTTATGGGAGAGAATCAATCCCTTTTGAAGGAGAAGACGAATTATACCCAGCAATACCTCGCTCTTCGACGAACCTGTTGTTAGAGCATAGCTCGGTCGACCTCGCATGCATTGCTATATCAAGCATGTTTGTCAATATTAGTGATCAAAACTATGATTCTTGATTTCTAGTCTACATAGACAAGTCTCGGACTAGGATAGAAAAGTGTAGTTGAGCTCAAGTACTTCATGGCGATTCATCATACAACGACGAATATCTACACAAGGAACCGTGGAACTTCATCAACAAAAAGGTATGTGGAGACTTGAACTTATCTATCACTCAAAAGTCTATCTATTCTATCTCCTACTTCTTATGAGACAAAAAGTCGTATGCTATATAGACTGGATCATACACATTTGACATTTCGAGCCGAGTATTCACTACTTATCTTTTTCTCGAAATCGTGTGTTGGTAAAGCGTTTCGCTTTGATCAAGTTTATCTTCACCTAGTGATGAAAGTCATGAA
The DNA here is from genome assembly GCF_003573695.1 of Papaver somniferum. NCBI lineage: Eukaryota > Viridiplantae > Streptophyta > Magnoliopsida > Ranunculales > Papaveraceae > Papaver > Papaver somniferum. The sequence goes on from NC_039358.1 coordinate 222,493,784, forward strand.
AAGTTTCAATTACTTTGAGAATTGCTCTGACGTGAAACGGTCTGTGAATAACGGCTATATAACGTCCTCTGAGAATGTCTCAATGATTGGAATGAGAGTTTAGATTACATAATCATGTATTCCTTAATCCAAAGTTTTCGAACTTTGTTGATTGAGAGAAACCGTAGGAATTGGCTTTGCCAAGTCCGCGAACTGACGGAAGTTCTCTTGGCGAGAATTTCTGCTGGGATTTTCCAAAAACTCGTTTGCGTGTTTAATCCGCGAACTGGCGGAAGTCTCTTTGCCAAGATTTTCTGCTGAGTTTGGAAAACTTTGCTGGTTTCCTTAAGTCCGCGAACTTGTTTGTGAGCTTAAGTGGTTATGATCTAAAGATGTGCTATGAACATGAAACTTAAATTACTAAGGAATGTTTTATGCAAACCGTGGCTATAAAGTTCATGAGCTGATTCATATCAATTGAACAACTCTCTAACTAGTTCATTTGATTTAATTGAACTAGTTATGGTGAAGAAGAACTAGGTTAATATGAAATGCTCATATGGTTAACCTTTTGGGTTACTATGTTGAACCAACATACATGTACACGTTTGGGCATGGTTTTCACAAACCCAGTAAACGTCTACCCAAGTGTGTGTGACAAGCTAAGTTTTCGATTTAACGGTTGAGAAATATTAGCTTGAATTTAAATCAGGTTTTCATCTAACGACGAATATGGATTGCTTTGTAACTAAGGAAAAACCCTGATTTGAAGGCTATATATAGGAGACATCTAGCATTGGGAAAAAATAATCCCCACACGTCTGTGTGATACTAGTGCGCTCGCTAGAGTCGATTCTCCTTTAACCTTTGGTTTTCTTCTCTAAAACCAGGTTAACGACTTAAAGACTTCATTGGGATTGTGAAGCCAGACCGATACTACTTTTATCGTAGTTGTGTGATCTGATCTTGCATATTCTATCGTACGAGTACAATCTTTGATTGGCTTGAGATCGTGAGAGTTCTCCGATAGGAAAGATAAAGAAGTCACAAACATCTTCGTCTCACTGTTTGTGATTCCTCGACAAACCGCTTGTGTAGTCAAGAAGGATTGTTGAGAGGTGATTGATTAATCTAGGATGTTCTTCGGGAATATAAGACCGGATTATCGATTGGTTCGTGTTCACCTTAATTTTATATCTTAAGACGGAACAAAACCTAGGATTTTTTTGTGGGAGACAAATTTATCTTTTGATAGACTTTTATGTGTGAGACAGATTTGTTTATTATCAAGTCTGCGATTTTGGGTTGCAGCAACTCTTAGTTGTGGGTGAGATCAGCTAAGGGAATCAAGTGCGCAGTGTCCTACTGGGATCAGAGGCGTAGGAGTACAACTATACCTTGGATCGGTGGGAACTGATTAGGGTTCAACTATAGTCCAATCCGAAGTTAGCTTGTAGTAGGCTAGTGTCTGTAGCGGCTTAATACAGTGTGTATTCAATCTGGACTAGGTCCCGAGGTTTTTCTGCATTTGCGGTTTCCTCGTTAACAAAACTTCTGATGTCTGTGTTATTTCTTTTCCGCATTATATTTTTTATATGATTGAAATAATACATGTTGTGCGTTAAAGATCATCGATTGGAAATCCAACATTTGGTTGTTGATTGATATTGATTGATCCTTGGATATTGGTCTTTGGTACCGTCCAAGTTATCTCTCTTTGATAAAGACTCGCAGATTTCCATTTGCTTGAGTAAAGATCAAATCGAGAGATTGAGATATAAACTCTTTGATATATCTTTTTATTGATTGAGTCTAACTGTCTAGTTAATTCTCATAAAAAGTATATTGGAGTTTGTCCATACATATTGCTAAGCGAAATATTGGGTGGTGTTGTTAGACCCCAACTTTTTCACCTGTACTCAGCAAGAGGAATCTCTTCATACTCTGAGGAATCAATATGACAGAGATATAAGGAGAGTGTCCTTAGAAAATGAGAGGATTACAAATAGCAAGGTGAAACTGACTGTTGAAATGAAGAAGCTTCGCGAACAACACACTCGGTTGGAAAGCTCGCATGATATCTTGAAGAATAAACATGCCTCTCTTGTTAAAGATGAGAATAATATTCGCTCGCGTCTTGAAGGCTTGATAGGTGATGACTTTGATAAACACTTGGAGGTTATGAGAAGTAGTAGTCTGGCCCTTTCTTAGTATTATCTTTCTCAGATGGGAGGTAGTCGCACCAAGCTGACTACCTTTAATTGTATTTTTAGATTCTTTTGAATGTTGTTTCTTTCATGCGGTTTCTAAGCTAACTCTAGTATTCTTTGTTTTCGCAGTTTCTGATAAGGCCAACCAATTCCTTGTTCAAAAGCTGAGGTCTGATTTGGATAAATCTCGCAAGGATGTTAGGGATCTTGCCTCTGTGCTTTCATCTTCTCGTGATAGGGCAGAGAGGAGACAAATATATCTTGAGCAATTGATGAGAATTTATGTAAAGAATGCTCAGAAGGATGTCGCGCGCGATGCTTATCTTCAGGATAAGGCTTATGCTGATGGGATATGTATCGCCAATTCGCTTCCTCTGGAGGAAGTTGAACCTCTCGACATTTATTACAATGAAGCTATTCCACAGCCTGATAGCGACTATGATTATGTCAGCTATGACGAGGAAATCCCTCTTCCTGAAGATAAACCTGAGGGGGATGGTGCTGGCGGCAATCTTCTTGATGTACCGAATGCTGAAGATATTCCTCATGTTGAAGCTTAAGCTATTCCCCATGCTGAATCTCAAGCTATTCCCCATGCTGAACCTTATGCGAAGGCCTCTATTCCAAGTTCTCCTCCTGTTGCACAGATTGAAGCCATTGATTCACATGATTAAATCCCTCTGAATGACCCTTAGCTTCATTATATTTCTACATTTTTGAACTTGTTTGGATCTCGCTTCTTTTGTGTTTTCTGCTGCACATTTAAGGAAAGAAAAATTTGCTTCTAAAGGTTATTTTCTAAGCATGCAATTCTACAAATTATTTTCTAAGTATGCGAGCAATATTTTCTCCCTGATTTTTTCTATGCAAGGTTATTTTCTAATCATGCGAATAATACTTTCTTTCTGTAATTCCCATACTTGCCTCTATTATGAGTATGTTAGATAATGACATGTACATGGATTTATGAGAAAGATGATACTTACACAATTGTTGAATATATGTTATGCGAATATAAGATATTACTTGTGCGAATATAGGATATTAATTATCCGAATATAAAAATTTATTATGCGGTTGTAAGATATAACTTATGCGAATATGTTGTAATATGTATGCGAATATGTAAATATTTTTATGCGAATACAACCCCTTTTGGAAAACAAATATTTTTATGACATGGACATTTATTTAGGTCTCTTGGTGTTTGATAATGAGGTCTTATTGAGCTTCCCTAAGTAGAGGTCTTAATCATCCTCTCCTGGTGATAGGGCTTATCTTTGCCTCAGGATATCGTTTTGGCCATGCGATAGAGTCGCAAGACGTCTTTATGTTTTTGCGTATTGACCCATTGACCCTACCTTATCATCTTTCGTATTATTGCCTCTGCAGGATATGTGAATATGCATTAATACGACAAGCCTAATTACTCCCATGAGTAAAATCCTTGTGTTATTAACGTCTTTGACACAATTCAGCTCCCTAGTGGAGGGTGTCGTCCGTATCTTCCCCCTGATTTCCCTTTCAAGGAAGCGCACCCCTACCGGGTTGGGGTGGGATCTTCCCATCTAGTGATGCAACAACCAGTTGTTTTCGAGGTCTCTTATCCCTTAGCCTATGTGGCTTATGGTTTCGAGACCACACCCTAGTTGGGGTTTCTTGAGGACCGAGTGTATCATAGCCAGGATTTGCTAAGATCGGCGAGGTACGCTCCAAATGCCCCCGCCACCCTTAGCTCAACCGTGTACCGCAGCGCTCTGGTCGAGTTTGTAGCGCCCCCAAAGCTATCATCTGAATAATCCAAGAGATTAACTAAATAAAGAGGCACTAAGAATCTAAATCATTTACTTAAACCATCAATTAAGAATATATGCTACAAAACTTAACCCAAAACTATCCCCGCTCGGAAATATATATACAAGAACTTCTCTCAAATGATATATAGGCGATAGTCATTTGGTTTACAAATAGAATATACAACATAATAAATATAGCAGAAGTAATCTAACAAACGGATTCAACTCCTTGAATCTTTCGCTGCGCAACTCTGATCTGTCTATGAAACTGAAAGTGGGAATGGGTGAGCACATCATACTAAAAGGGGTCCCCCGTAGGAATAACATTTAACTTTCATGCAATCACTGGAAATGATTTGAAAACAATTCTTGTTTTCCCTAAACACTAAACACAACCAATTTCACATAGGTAAACAATGATGTATATGGAACTAACTCCTTCTAAACAATGTATAATATGGTGACTCGTCCCGCACCTAGATAATAATATGGTGACTCGTCCCGCACCAGTAAATGAAGGAGCAGTACCCTATGTACCACAGATGGAAATTCTCATTTCCAAACAATCAAATAGAAATTCTTATTTCCCAAACAATTCATAAAGACAAACAAGGCATTACAATTCCTTTCCAAACAATGGAAAGATTAAAAGAAATAACCGAACTTTCGTAATTCAAAGTTAAACAATGCATGGAAAGCACAACCAGACAATGCATGAGTTTGTTAAACATAAACTTTGGTAAAAGAAAACAACAATAATCACATAAAAGTTGAATATAATTCCCACCTCTTTTGATGACAATCCACGCATACCTCGAGATCCACGATCCACTGGTTCATCCTTTGAATCGATCGTTGTTAATAGACTAACTGTTAATCATACAAGCACTTTTAGAAGCTAGCCAAAATGACTCACATAAGAATCATATAAGTCTGGATAATGGTTCTAAGCCCATTATGACTTTACACCTTTTCATTCTTTATCTTTAGCATAGATAAGGTTCACTAATTCAATTAGGTTGGTTATATAGTTCATTAGCTAAGTCTTATGAATGTTTACAACTTTGTAGAAGAAACCAAAGTCTAATTCGGACCACAAGAGGTCCAACATATCTAATTAAAAAAACTGCCCTAAGCCCAAGTCCACCAAAGTCAACTAACAGTCACTAACGGTCAATGGTCAACTAACAGTCAACGTCCAAGGTCGGGTCAAAGTCAAAGGGTTAACTCGTTCAATGAGTCAAACAAGAATCGGTACGGTCAACTCAGTCAACAAGACTGACTCAGGTAAGTCAGATTCACAATTGACTCAATCAGATAGACTGAGTCCGAAACACTAGGTCGTGTCAGATAAGCTGGAAGAACTCAGGCTAAGATTCTAACACAATACATAACTCAAATACAACTTCGACTCATATATTCTTAAGCAAATTTCAAAATGAAATTACAAACACAATTACAACAGTAAACTGAGTTTACCTTGATCTTCATTGCAGGCTTTTACAAAGACCACTTCCATAACAGTACTACAACCCACTTTAGCGCACATATCTTATCTTAACACTGCCAACTCAAAATCATTAACATCTCCAAAATCCTAACATTCATCCTCAACACATCCATACTCAAATTTCAGTCTCAACATACCACCATCATGACCCCAATTTCATTTATCCATGAACAACAACATCATCATCACCAGAAATTCAACCCCATGTATATCTTCTCACACAATTCTTCGATACAAATACACAATCACCATTCTCAACCATGTATGCAACAATCACTTGCAACTCCAACTCTTTCCTATCCTACACAACCTGCCTTCACCCATACCATTAGTAACTTTAACAACGGAGTTCATTAAACTGAGTTGCCACTATTTAAACCTGAACTCCACAGTTCAACCTCCAACAACAGTTCTTGAATTTCCATTCACAGTTACAAATTCCATCATTCGCAGTTCATACATACACATCATTCAATCCAATCCAAGCTCATTCTAAATTATGTAACTTATTCAAGATTATAGCATTTCAATTCTGCATATTCCCATATCAACACTTAGCATAACCCACACCAACACCAAACTCAACAACATCATTTCAATTCTTAATTTCATTAACAATCACACAAACTCAACAAGCTGAATAATAACTTTACTAAACTGACAGAGGAAGTAATGTTTATCCCTTCTACGGTCTCTTTCGACAAAGGAGGAGACTTAGGAAGAGAACTGGTAGAGATAGAAGGTTGAGAAACATTCTCAATGGGAAGAGAAGAGGCTTCATTCGCAGAAGGAACCACAAGGGGAGTTTCATTCATAGGAAGATCAAATGGAGAAATGAAATCAGAGGCAACATTCTCGCGAGTTGGAGATAAAGGTTTATCTTGCGAATATATCGCAGGAGATTTGGAAGAAATGAAGTCAGAGGCACCGTCTTCATGAATTGGAGATAAAGGTTTATCTTGCGAAGATGTCGCAGGAGATTTGGAAGAAATGAGTAGATGGAAGGGAACAATAGTTGGAACAGCCTTGAGGTGGCGAGATTTCATGTGAGGTCTATGAAGATCTTTATCACCCTGCGAATTACAATCTAGATAAGAAACAGAGGCAACAATATTGTTATTAGAAAAAGATAGTGTTTCTTACTACCTTCTCATTCGCAAACTTCTTTTTATGAACGACAACTTTATGCTGTGATTTGGGATTGTTAGGATTCTGAACTGAAAATTTAGTGTTGGAGCCGCTTTTGCTGAAATAACAAGAGTATGGGAATCACATAAACAACATCACATAAGGCAATAAACAAGATCAATTTCAAATATATCAATTTCAGCAAAATTTATAAGGAAGAAAAAAGAAGACTAACCTTGATGAATCCATGAAAGATGATAGCAGGGAAATTATCTTGAAGAAGATCACGAACTATGAAGATCTAATTTGAAGATGAAGAAGAATTTAAAAAGATTGAAGAATAAAGAAGAAAAGTTGCAACAATGGAGTTTGTAGAAGAACGATGAAGTTGCAGAGAGAATAAAAAGAAAGAAGAAGAGGATGAAAAGAAATATATATAGAGGGAATTTTTCCCCGAGAAAATAAACATGGTTAATACGGAAAGATTTAAGCGGTTAAAAAGTAACGGTTACAAAAGACATGTCAAGAAATAAGTGGAAGGGAGAGAGTACGTGTGATAAATGTGAAATATGAAAAGATAAGCAGTTGCGACAGTTCTCACATCATTCTCTACTTTGCATAGAAAATTTGAGAACAGGCAAGATGTAGGATCAGAATCTCGCAACAGTTATGTCTCAGCGAAGTTATCAATGGTATTGCACAAAAGCGTCGCAAAACAATTTCAGAAACGACATCAGCAAGGATCATCAGAAAGATGTGATAATCTCGCAAATATTAGAAAACTTGCAAAGTCAACATTTATAAGGTTGCGAGAATGTCGCAAACCATATCCGAAAATAAAGGACAGATTAGCTGTCATCCACTATGTATTTTCACTTATAAATAGTCATTCGAGTTGTAAAGGAGAGAGAGATCTTTTTTGAGTGAGCGACAAGTAAATAGGATAGAAAAAGTTGAGAGCAGAGATCATTCTTGATTTCTTCATTTTCCTTGTAAGAATATTCAGAAATTAATCAATAAAATTAAGAGTGTAAACCTAAAAATGAGCTGATCAATGATAAAATCATACGAGGGGTGTATTGTAGGATTTCCTGCAACTACATAATGGCGCTAGAAACAGGGAGATTGAAGATCGAAAGTTGAAGATTGTTGATTGAGAAAATTCAAATCAAGAAAGTGATTAAACAAATCAGTGAATCAGTTAGAGGAAAGATGAAAAGAATTAATGAAAATGGCAAAACATTGGAGTGTAATATGATAAAAAAAAAGCTTGGTTAATGAATTCCATGAAAACATCAAAGGAAGAATACATAAACGAAATTTTGAAGGAAAGAAAATTATGGCGGTAGAAAAAATTTCACCTTTGAAAGATTGGGAAAAGCGAAGAATTGTGTTCATGGCAGAAGAAATACCAAAAGAAAATTTGAATCATACATCTCCATTGGTCGTCACAGTGCCTATTACACGAAAAGAGAAGGATGCAGCAATAAAATCCACAGGAGAATGGATGTTGAACAGAACTTTAATTGATGCAGGAAGTTCAGTTGATATAATATTTTATCATGCATTTCGGGGAATGGGATTTAAAGATGAAGAAATGTCCAATTCAACATATTTTTTTCACGGCTTTGGAAAATCCACAACAAAACCTAAAGGAGAAATAGTGGTACGAATTCCACTTGGATAAATCGAAACACATGTGACATTGTGCGTGGTGGATATGGAATCGCCATATAATATGTTATTAGGAAGATCATGGATACATGCGATAAAAGTTATGGTATCAACGTTGCATCAATGTATTAAATTCCCCACTCCAAGTGGAATAGGTGAAATCAGAGGATATGTTGATAATGCGAAATTATGTCATCAAATTGAAGTAAGGAGTTATGAAGAACAAGCAAAAAGGAAACAATTTCGCAGAAAATTGATAAAGGAAGCAAAGAAGGAAGAAGAATTTAGAGTATATATGATAAGGGAGAAAGAAGGCAAAGGAATACCCAGCGAAATTTCGGAAGAAGGAGAAGGATCCATAAAAGCAATTAAAGAACCCACACCAATGGGAGAACCTAAACCCAGTTACACTGCCGCAGAACCAACAAAAGAAATAAATGTTAGGACTGAAGAGGAGCCTCTAGTGTTGAGAATTGGAACCAAAATGGATATAGAAGAAGAAGAAGAAAGAACTGTCAGTTTACTGCGAGAATATAAAGATATTTTCGCAGGAAACATGGATGAGATACCAGGAATAGATCCAACAATTGCTTGCCACAGACTGGAGATTAAAAAAATGTGAGACCATTTAAACAGAGAATAAAAAAAATCGCAACAACTTACCATTCCCAAATAGAAGAAGAATTACAGAAAATGCTGGAGGCAGGAATTATAAGAGAAGCTAAATACCCAGAATGTATAGATAATATGGTCATTATCCCAAAGAAAAACAAGGGAATCAGGATTTGCATAGATTTCACTGATTTGAACAAAGCTTGCCCTAAAGATATTTTTCTGTTACCCGATATTCCTCAAATGGTGGAATCTGCAGCAGGAAATGATAGGGTATTATCTTTAGATGGGTACAAAGGGTATAACCAAATTCCTCTCGCTGAAGAAGATCAAGAACATACTGCTTTCTTTGCTCCTAGAGGTTTATATTGTTATACGAAAATATCGTTTGGTTTGCGAAATGCGGGAGCAACATATCAAAGAATGGTAGAGAAGGTGTTCGCAAAATGGATACACAAAACATTAGAAGTATACGTGGATGACATTTTGGTAAAGAGTGAGGAAGCTAAGGACCATGTACAAGAATTGAGGGATATTTTTGAACAAATGCGGCAGTATAACATTAAATTGAATCCCGAGAAGTGTACTATGCATCGGGAAATTTTTTAGGTTACATTGTATCAAAGGAAGGAATACAGGTTGATCTGGAAAAAGTGCAAGCAGTTCGTGACATGCCAACACCAGCAACAATAAAAGATGTACATAAGTTGAATGGGCTTCTAGCTTCGCTGGGGAGATTCATTTCGCGATCATCAGACAAATGCAAATATTTTTTCAATATACTTAAGAAGGGTGCGAAATTTAAATGGAGTGGTGAATGTGAAAAGGATTTTCAAGGAATCAAAGAACATCTTATGAATACAACTATCTTACAAAAGGCAGAACCAGGAGAAGAATTATTGATTTACCTTGCGACAACGTCGCATGCATTAAGTGTTGTATTATTGTGAATAGACGCGGGAGTGGAGAAACCCGTTTATTCCATTAGCAAAACTTTTAATACCGCATAGAAGAATTACTCAAAAATTGAAAAGTTGATCTTAGCATTGGTTTATGCATCACTTAAGCTCCGCATATATTTTCAAGCACACAAGATAAGGGTATTAACAAAAGTACCAATCGAATCAGTGATGAAGAATTCTAAAAGATCAGGAAGGGTAGAGAGATGAAATGCACAAGTAGGCCATTTTGATATTAAATATGAAGTTTTATCTTCACCAAAATCACAAGTTGTTGCGGATTTCTTGGCTGAATTTCCTTTAGAAGAAGATGAAGCAGTAGAAGAAATGATGGATGTAGAAGACGAACATGGAGATCCAAAAGATTTATTAACAGAACCAAATAGATGGGAAATACTGGTAGATGGATCATCAAATGGAGAATGAAATGGATTTGGAATTGTATTAATTTCGCCAGAAGGAATAAAGATGGCTTTTTCATTCAGGTTGGAATTTGAATCCACTAATAATGAAACAGAATATGAAGTTGTGATACATGCATTAAAATTCGCAATAGAAATGAAACTAGAAAATGCCAGGATCACTAGTGATTCGCAGCTAGTTATTCGCCAAATAAAAGGAGAATATACTACAAATGAACCATCCCTGAAGAAATACAAGAAACTGGTTGAAGAATTGTCAGCGAAAATCCCAAAAATAAAATGGAGGCACATTTCAAGAAAGGATAATAGACTCGCAGACGCTTTTGCTTTCATCTCAAGTATGATGACAGATCCAACTGTGAGATGCATAAAAATACAAACACTTTTGTCACCATCAGTCAATAAAGAAGAGGAAGATATGGATGTGATGGTCATAGATAATGAAAAAGAAGAACAAATAAATAATGTCGCAGACTGGAGAATGGAGCTTCACGCATATTTGGCGAAAGGAGAAACACCAAGAAATAGATTGGAAACACACAAGTTAAAAAGCCGAGCAACGAATTATGAATTAAGAGATGGATTGTTATACCGAAAATCTTTTAGTGGACCATCACTCAGATGTTTGACACGAGAGGAAGGAGAAAATGTGCTGAAAATGTTACATAGTGGAGACGCTGGAAATCATAGTGGAGGTAGATCTTTGGCACATAGAGCAAAAATGCAAGGTTACTACTTGCCATACATGCATGAAGATGCAAAACAAATATCAAGACGTTGCGAAGATTGTCAGCGGCATGGAAAGAAGATACATGCACCAGGAGCACCATTGTCATCCTCAACCAGTGTGTGGCCCTTTGAAAAATGGGGCTTAGATATTGTGGGGCCATTTTTACCAAGAACTGGACAAAGAATATACTTAATAGTCGCAACAGATTATTTCACAAAATGGACAGAGGTGAAGGCAGTACAACATATTCGCGACAAAGATATCTTTACATTCATATTCGAAAATATCATTTGCAGATTCGGAATTCCTGCACAGTTGGTATCTGATAATGGGAAACAGTTTGAGGGGAAGAACATAGAAATGTTACTCAGTGCATTCAAGATAAAATGTGGAAAGTAGAAGCAACAAATAAAACAATTGCAGATATATTAAAGAAGAAATTAGAAGGACATCACATATCATGGTGTGAACAAGTACATAATGCAGTATGGGCTTATAATACAACTAGAAGAGAAGCTACTGGAACGTCACCTTTTTGTTTAACATATGGAGTTGAAGCGGTGTTACCAACAGAAGTTGTTATTCCGACAACAAAAAGAGAAGCTTTGGATAAAAATCTTAGTGCGGGTTTAATTCTAAACAAACTTGATGAATTATAAGAAAAAAGAGAAAAAGCTTTACAACATATATAGAATTATCAACGAAGATTGGCTCGAGAATATAATAAACGTGTCAAAATACGTGAATTTCAACCAGGAGATTTAGTTCTGCGAGAAACACCAATATATCAGCGAGAAAATGGTGGAAAATTAGCGAAAAAATGGGATGGAACTTACATCATAAAGGAGATAGTTGGAACAGGAGCTTATAGATTAATGGACCCAGAAGGAAGAGATGTTGGTCATAGATTAGATAGACCATGGAACAGATTGTACTTGAAAAGATATTATCCGTAAGAAGCTTTGAGAAGTTATGAATTTTGAAAGAATAATTGCAGGATTATTCATGACAAAACAAGATCATGATGTGCGAAATTTTCGCAGAGAACAATGACATAAAAGAAAGGGGCGAACCTTTATGGCGTACACCCTAGTTCACGAATAAAATTTCGAAAGAGGCAAATGTAAGACCTAAAGTACGTCATATTATGGGGTACCTGTTACATGACTCAGGGAAAGGCTATACCGCCACCGGAACCTGAGTCAGATTTGGGGTCAATAAAACCCATCCGGGAGAGGCACCTTGGATTCTCAACTTAAGCATATGACTTAGGTTGGGCGACTAAGGTAATAAGGATTCTCCCAAGGAGTGCATATATGATCAAGGCGCCGAGCTACACGGTTGAGTCAAGAGTGTCGAGGGCGTTTGAAGCGTCCTTGCCATTCTTGACAAGTCTTGGCTTATACTGCACTCGGCCCGAAGAAAACCCCACTTAGGGTGCAGTCTCGTAACCGTAAGCCCTATATGTAAAAGGGATAAGAGGCTGCGAAAACAACTGGTTGTTGTTAAGACTGGATGGGAGGAGCTAACCTTGTATGGTAGAAGTACGCCTCCTTGAAGGGGCAACCAGGAGGAAGATAAGGGCGACACCCTCTATTAGGGAGCTGATAAGTGTCTTAAGACGCAAATGTCATGAGGCTTATTATTCGCAAGGATAATTAAGCCTTGTCATATTTGTGAAACATTCCTGAAGAGGCAATAATACAAAATAAAAAGATAAGATGAGATGCGAAGACGTCCTGCGATTTCATCGCAAGACGGCAATGTCATGGGGATTTATTTTAGCAAGAATATTTAGGCCTGTAATATTGTCGCAACATTCCTGAAGAGGCCATAATACAAAAAAAAAAGTTAAGATGAGATGCGAAGACGTCCTGCGATTTCATCGCAAGACGGCAATGTCATGGGGTTTTATTTTCGCAAGAATATTTAGGCCTGTCATATTGTCGCAACATTCCTGAAGAGGCCATAATACAAAAGAAAAATTTAAGACAAGATCAATGGGTTTTTGTATGAAAGTGCAAGGACATCCTGCGATTTTGTCGCAATGACAAGAGATGGCATAATAAGACCTTTAATTAGGAAGGCAAAATAAGACCATATAATAAAACAAACTAATTATAAGCATTTATAACAGATTATTTTTTGCAAGAAAGATAATGAGAGGCAAGTATGGGAATCGATATACAAGAAGCATTATCTTTCTTATCAACAAAATATTTAAAAAAATAGTTGACTCCAAAGTCGATTGAAAAATGTAGCTCTCAAAAATAATAAAAATAAGACAGCTCAAGAAAACAAAGCTAGAAAAGAAGCTCAATCTTCAATATCAATATCAGTAGCAGGAGATGACAGAAGTTCTTCGCCAACATTCTCGCAAGCTTCTCCTTCATTTCGTCTTTGATCTTTGTCATGACTAGCATTTTGATTATCGCCATCAGTTACTTGATTAGCATCTTGAATATTGCCAGCAACTACTTCTTCGGGAGAAATTTCTTTCTCATTCTGATTAACACCAGCAGATGCTTCTTTAGAATGAACTTCTTCTTCATCTTCCAGGAAATTATCCTCTGCACCACTTTCATAATCGTAATCACTATCAGCAGGACGAGGAACTTCATCATCATCTACTTCTAAAGGATCAATTTATGTAGAAGGAAGAGAGTTGGACAATAAAATGTCATTTACAAGGACTTCAGCCCGGAGATGAACTTGGCGAAGAAGTGCTCTTTGATGATTCATATCTTGAATATCCTTAAATAAGTAAGATAATCAAGTCTTCTTTCTGCCCGGTCGCGAGAACCAGTAAGAGTAGAGACAAGTAATGCATTCTCTTTGCGAATTTTAGCATATCTAGCCTCCAAATCAGAAATAGAAGAATGAAGATTCTTCTCAGACTCTGCGAAAAATAGAATACAAAATTTTGTTAAGATAAGGAATTCAGAGAGATATGACAAAGGAAAGATAATTAAGGAAGTCAAACTATTATGACTACCTTCCTTTTGCGAAATAAGATGTTGAACCAAGGATAGACAACTATTCTCCCAATGATCTATTGCGTCATCAAATTTATCTCCAACTAGACCTTTAAGTCGAGACTGAAGATTTTTCTCTTTAGAAACAAGGAAGGCATTTTTCTTCGCAAGAGAAGAATAAGATTCTTCTAATTTGGAATATTGATCTTTAAGTCGATTTGCTTTCACACTTAAAAGTTATTCTACCTTGAATGAGTGAATCTCTTTCAGTGATAGATGATTATGTTACTTCTTTAAGTTCATTTCTTAAAGAACGAAGAGATTTTTCTTGGTCAGCACATACTTTTTGGAGAATATTAAGTTGTTGCGAAGATATCGCCATCTTGTTTAAATAAACTCGCTTCTCTTGAGACAAGGTTTTATTCTCATCTGATAAAGTTTTCATCCCTAAATTAGTTTTGGTTAAAGAATAAGAAAGACGAGATACTTCATTACTTAATAGATCTTGTTTTTCAACTAATTGGGTATTTTCATTGGTAAGGTTATTTATTTGATCAAGAGAATATAAATAGAGATTATCTAATTGGTTATATTGATCCATGAAGACTTCTTTATCAACACAGGCTTCTTCAACAGCAGATTCAAATTGATATCTCTCCATTACTCGTTTCTGATTTAATGCTTAACATGCGAAAGAGGGATTTAAAGGATAATTAAGCAGGGGAAGGATAAAACCATCGAAAAGGCAAATTAAAGACATAGATGAGAAAATCATACCTCTTAACTCATCATTCTTCTTGCGAAGATTATCACGATCCAGCAAAACATTCTGAAGTTTCTGATTTTCAAGACGAAGAGCATTACATTCTTTTTCTAAAGTTGTCTACGAAGCAGCTTTATCAGAACCCAAATGCTTGCTCAGAATTTCGCAAACATTAGACTTGATGGGATCAGTGGAATACTTCTTGCCATCATCTAGAATCTCAGATAAAACCTTGAAAGCAATGTCTATCCCTTCTACGGTCTCTTTCGACAAAGGAGGAGACTTAGGAAGAGAACTGGTAGAGATAGAAGGTTGAGAAACATTCTCAATGGGAAGAGAAGAGGCTTCATTCGCAGAAGGAACCACAAGGGGAGTTTCAGTCATAGGAAGATCAAATGGAGAAATGAAATCAGAGGCAACATTCTCGCGAGTTGGAGATAAAGGTTTATCTTGCGAATATATCACAGGAGATTTAAAAGAAATGAATTCAGAGGCAGCGTCTTCATGAATTGGAGATAAAGGTTTATCTTGCGAAGATGTCGTAGGAGAATTGGAAGAAATGAGTAGATGGAAGGGAACAGTAGTTGGAACAGCCTTGAGGTGGCGAGATTTCTTGTGAGGTCTATGAAGATCTTTATCACCCTGCGAATTACAATCTAGATAAGAAACAGAGGCAACAATATTGTTATTAGAAAAAGATAGTGTTTCTTACTACCTTCTCATTCGCAGACTTCCTTTTATGAACGACAACTTTATGCTGTGATTTGGGATTGTTAGGATTCTGAACTGAAAATTTAGTGTTGGAGCCGCTTTTGCTGAAATAACAAGAGTATGGGAATCACATAAACAACATCACATAAGGAAATAAACAAGATCAATTTCAAATATATCAATTTCAGCAAAATTTATAAGGAAGAAAAAAGAAGACTAACCTTGATGAATCTATGAAAGATGATAGTAGGGAAATTATCTTGAAGAAGATCGCGAACTATGAAGATCTAATTTGAAAATGAAGAAGAATTTAAAAAGATTGAAGAAGAAAGAATAAAAGTTGCAACAATGGAGTTTGTAGAAGAACGATGAAGTTGCAGAAGGAATAAAAAGAAAGAAGAAGAGGATGAAAAGAAATATATATAGAGGGAATTTTTCCCCGAGAAAATAAACATGGTTAATACGGAAAGATTTAAGCGGTTAAAAAGTAACGGTTACAAAAGACGTGTCAAGAAATAAGTGGAAGAGAGAGAGTACGTGTGATAAATGTGAAATATGAAAAGATAAGCAGTTGCGACAGTTCTCACATCATTCTCTACTTTGCAGAGAAGATTTGAGAAGAGGCAAGATGTATGATCAGAATCTCGCAACAGTTATGTCTCAGCGAAGTTACCAATGGTATTGCACAAAAGCGTCGCAGAACAATTTGAGAAACGACATCAGCAAAGATCATGGGAAAGATGTGATAATCTCGCGAAGATTACAAAGCTTGCGAAGTCAACATTTGTAAGGTTGCGAGAATGTCGCAAACCATATCCAAAAATAAAGGACAGATTAGCTGTCATCCACTATGTATTTTCCCTTATAAATAGTCATTCGAGTTGTAAAGGAGAGAGAGATCTTTTTTGAGTGAGAGACAAGTAAATAGGAGAGAAAAAGTTGAGAGCAGAGATCATTCTTGATTTCTTCATTTTCCTTGTAAGAATATTCAGAAATTAATCAATAAAATTAAGAGTGTAAACCTAAAAATGAGCTGATCAATGATAAAATCATACGAGAGGTGTATTGTAGGATTTCCTGAAACTACAGTTACATTCTCCCCATCTTATACATTTTCGTCCTCGAAAATCAAACAATCCTTCTGAGCTTCAAAAACTCGCCACCTTAAAGAAAAATCCTATCTCTTATCTAAACGCAAGCAACAAGGAACAAAGCACAAACCTATAAGACTTTCTACAACTAAAATTTGTGACTCTAGGTTCGGTAGACGAATTTCTATTTCAATAAGTCACTGGTTCTAATTACGAGAGAAAATATTCTATAAGTTTCTAAATAAAATTCCGGATCTATAAGTTCACTATCATAAGCATGTTTTCCTTTTATGCCTAGTGATATAAGAATGCAATTTCCCTGTCTAGATTCGCGACGCCTGACAATACCTACCTACGTAACAAGTATCATCCGAACACATCAGAATTACCAACCTCACTATTCCCCAGTGCTGGATTAAGTAAGTTTTAATTTATTAAGATTGAATTAGTCTGTAAACTTTTATCTTAACTGGTGTAATTTAAAAGTTTACTTCATAAACAGTTCACATCATTTTAAGCAATTTAATCATCAAAATTTATTTTATTTTATTTTTATTTATCATTATCATTATTTATTTCTTTTAATGAAATCAAATTTTAATTACAAATGAAACTATACTATCTAAATAATTTTTTTAAATCACGTACTATTTAAGAACAACTTAATGTTATTACCATTATCCAAATATAAATTAAATCTATTTGTTTGTTTCAGTATCTGACTTGATATGAGTAAATAACCGCTAACAAATTTTCATAGTTGTTGGTATTGATATTTTATTGTCATTATAATAAATTTATGTCTTATTTCTTAGGCCGATAAAAGTTAATCATAATTAATCATAATGCCAAGTTTTATTTTATTATTAATACTAGATTTGACCTGATCTAACTTTATTTCCTTAAATTATATATTATTGCTAAGTAATCTGTAAGTTGTGCTATTAATAAAAATTACATTTTTCTATTACTGTCCAAATAATAATTATCCAATTGATATTTACAATATCTCTAAATTTCATAATAATTAGTACTATATAGTATGATTATTTGCTTATCTTATCAAAAATTACTGTCTTACTTATATTATCATTTTCATTATTCTTAAGTTAATATTCCAGTTGATATGTTAAGCCTTAATCTTCCAAATATAACTCTACGTTCACGAAAAGATTGCTATATAGATTTTATCTATTCATGATGAATCCGTATATTATATCTTGATAAATACTGGCGTTCGTAATTTAATATGATTTATATCTGAGTGTGTATAAATTTTAACATGTCTTAGATTTCGGTATTAATAATAAGTATCTTATTCATAGGCAAATTTATTGTCCTTTAAGTCTAATATTGTTTAAAGCATTCAAGTACTATAAATATCACTTTATGTGTATAATTTAGTGTTTTAGTGAATCATCTACTGGACTAAAGATAATCAGGGTATAAAATCGTTAACAAGTTTAGTCTTTACTTTATGCATTATGTGACCTCACGTTCTTAATCCTACCGAATAAGTCTTATATTAACTATCTGGTTTAAACGCAAAACATATAATTCTAGTTTGTTATTAGTTAACTTTGCAAACTTAATCGTAGATAAGCACTAATAATTTTCCATTGCTTATTAATCTTAACCATTATTTTATTACTATATGTTTGTAAATGAGATTTTAATTTAAGTTATGCTCAATATAATACTAATTTAAATTCTAACCGTTTAAGTTCGTCATTCTAATTTTTCATTTCAAAAGACGATTGAATTTATTTATGATGAAGGATTCTATTAGTATACGAATTTATTTTCTTTTAATTCTAATATTACCCTACGTATCAGAATGCTATTATTACTACTTCATGTATATTTTCCATTTTAGAGATTTACTGTATCTTTTGTTAGCCTAATGACAATTCCGGTACAAGATTACTAATAAGCTGAATCTTTTTATATTATACATTATATCTCCACCTTCTTAAGTCTAGCGTCTAACAAGTATTATATTAACTATCTAGTTTAGACGCAAAACATATATTCCTAATTGTCATTAGTTTAATTCACAAAATTTAACCATAATTAAGCGTTATTAATTTCCATAACTATCTAATCATTATTTATTATTTTATCGCTCTATATCTTTAATGAAATTTTAGTTAAGTTAAGTTCAATATGATTCTAATTGATAAATGCTAAGATTACTTTATTAAAATCATTATTACTTTTATTATCATCTATAATTATTATTACAATACTTTTATTGTTAACATTGATGGTTGAACTATTATTCAAACTACTCTTACAATTATTATTAAGTCCCAAAAATATTATTTACATTTATATATTTATAAACTGTTGATTCTACATATAAATCAAAGTGTTCAATAAATTTCTATGTGATTTACGAGATCTATCAACAATACTAATCTCACTATTTTAATAGTATTAGATTGTCCACGTGTTAATACTTTTTAAATTAATTATTTTCAAATCCTTATTAGCTAAAGTTATTGGTGTATCCTACAAGTTTTACTTAATTACACATACAAACAACCAAACAAACATATCAATCAATCGAATAAATCTTTTAGTTATTGATAACTTTTAGTGATTAAGATTTATCTCACAACCCAACCCAATCCTAAACTAATCTATTTCACTAACTAGCACTGGCTATTTCTATTTGTTTTCCCATATAAGATCTAATAGTGAGCTCTGATACCAACGTTGTAGCGCCCCCAAAGCTAGCAGCTGACTAATCCAAGAGATTAACTAAATAAAGAGGCACTAAGAATCTAAATCATTTACTTAAACCATCAATTAAGAATATTTGCTACAAAACTTAATCCAAAACTAGCCCTGCTCAGAAATATATATACAAGAACTTCTCTCAAATGATACATATGCGATAGTCATTTGGTTTACAAATAGAATATACAACATAATAAAAATAGCAGAAGTAATCTAACAAACGGATTCAACTCCTTGAAGCTTTCGCTATGCAACTCTGATTTGTCTCTGAAACTGAAAGTGGGAATGGGTGAGCACATCATCCCTAAAAGGGAAGCCCCGTAGAAATAACATTTAACTTTGATGCAATCACGGGAAATGATTTGAAAACAATTCTTGCTTTCCCTAAACACTAAACACAACCAATTTCACAGAGGTAAACAATCATGTATATGGAACTAACTCCTTCTAAACATTGTATAATGTGGTGACTCGTCCCGCACCTAGATAATAATATGGTGACTCGTCCCACACCAGTAAATGAAGGAGCAGTACTCTATATACCACAGATTGAAATTCTCATTTCCAAACAATCAAATGGAAATTCTTATTTCCCAAACAATTCATAAAGATAAACAAGGCATTACAATTCCTTTCCAAACAATGGAAAGATTAAAAGAAATAACAGACCTTTCGTAATTCAAAGTTAAACAATGCATGGAAAGCACAACCAGACAATGCATGAGTTTGTTAAACATAAACTTTGGTAAAAGAAAACAACAATAATCACATAAAAGTTGAATATAATTCCCACCTCTTTTGATGACAAGCCACGCATACCTCGAGATCCACGATCCACTGGTTCATCCTTTGAATCGATCATTGTTAATAGACTAACTGTTAATCATACAAGCACTCTAAAAATCTAGCCAAAATGACTCACATAAAAATCATACAAGACTATCTAATGGTTCTAAGTCCATTTATGACTTTACACCTTTTCATTCTTTATCTTTAGCATAGCTAAGGTTCACTAATTCAATTAGGTTGGTTATATAGTTCATTAGCTAAGTCTTATGAATGTCTACAACTTTGTAGAAGAAACCAAAGTCTAATTCGGACCACAAGAGGTCCAAAACATCTAATTAAAAAAACTGCCATAAGCCCAAGTCAACCAAAGTCAACTAACAGTTACTAACGGTCAATTGTCAACTAATAGTCAACGTCCAAAGTCAGGTCAAAGTCAAAGGGTTAACTCGGTCAATGAGTCAAACAAGAATCGGTACGGTCAACTCAGTCAATAAGACTGATTCAGGTAAGTCAGATTCACAATTGACTCAGTCAGATAGACTGAGTCCGAAACACTAGGTCGTGTCAGATAAGCTGGAAGAACGCAGGCTAAGATTCTAACACAATACATAACTCAAATACAACTTCGACTCATAAATTCTTAAGCAAATTTCAGAATGAAATTACAAACACAATTACAACAGTAAACTGAGTTTATCTTGATCTGCATTGCAGGCTTTTACAAAGACCACTTCCATAACAGTACTACAACCCACTTCAGCGCACATATCCTATCTTAACACTGCCAACTAAAAATCATTAACATCTCCAAAACCCTAATATTCATCCTCAACACATCCATACTCAAATTTCAGTCTCAACATACCACCATCATGACCCCAATTTCATTTATCCATGAACAACAACACCATCATCACCAGAAATTCAACCCCATTTATATCTTCTCACAAAATTCTTCGATACAAATATACAATCACCATTCTCAACCCTGTCTGCAACAATCACTTGCAACTCCAACTCTTTCCTATCCTACACAACCTGCCTGCACCCGTACCATTAGTAACTCTAACAACAGAGTTCATTAAACTGAGTTGCCACTATTTAAACCTGAACTCCACAGTTCAACCTCCAACAACAGTTCTTGAATTTCCATTCACAATTACAAATTCCATCATTCGCAGTTCATACATACACATCATTCAATCCAATCCAAGCTCATGCTAAATTATGTAACTTATTCAAGATTATAACATTTCAATTTTGCATATTCCCATATCAACATTTAGCA